>NW_024055676.1:796876-917476 GCF_902713615.1 Scyliorhinus canicula
CATCACTCATTAAATGACAGTCTGCTTTCCTCAAGTCAATAGTTCCTGGCAGAGACATTGGTCTGCCTGTGATGATTTCAAAAGGGCTCAGGCCTGTTGTTCTATTTGGTGTTGCTCTAATGCTGCATAATACTATTGGCAAAGCTTGGACCCAATTCATGCCTTCCTCGCTGTATTTAGACAGTCTTTCTTTCAAAGTTCGATTCATACGTTCCACTTGTCCTGATGATTGTGGATGATAAGGACAGTGTAAATTCCAGTTAATGTTTAGTAGTTTACAGACTTCCCTACAAACAGCTCCTGTAAAGTGGGTTCCATTGTCTGAGTCAATGCTAGCTGGTACTCCCCATCTGGGAATAAAGTCTTTGCTTAGCACTTTGGCTGTATGGGCAGCTGTCCCTCTTCTAGCTGGAGCAGCTTCCACCCATCTGGAGAATTTATCCACTATTACAAGGACGTCATTGTACTGTTGACATTTAGGAAGAGTGATGTAATCTACTTGTAAGTCCTGGAATGGACCTGCAGGAGCAGGAGCTCTTAATTGAGGCATTGATGTTATAGGACCCAAGTTATTCTTTTGACAGGTTACACATCGGTTTGCTACCAATTGTGCATGTTTTTTGAATCCTTTACCACACCAACTTCTATGGAATCGATCCATCATTTGTTGAGGTGATATGTGTCCCCATGAATGAATTTGTTGAGCTAAGAAGGGCATTAGTGATTGCGGTGCGACTGGTTTACAAGTTTGAACTTCTCTCCAAATTTCATCATCATACGGTTGAATACCTGATTCTAACCATTTCCATTTTTCTTCCTTTGTACAATCATTCTGCATTTCACGTAAATCATGTAATAAGGTGGTTACTCCCAATTTGTAAATGTGACTGGATTCCTGATGCCAATGAGAGGCACAAAGGGAGGCAGCTTCCCTTGCTGATTGGTCCGCAAGAGCATTTCCTCTTGCTTCCATAGTGTCCTCATGAGTATGGGCTTTACATTTTAGAACTGATACTTCTTTGGGCAAGGTCATAGCTTCTAGAAGATCTCGTACTTCCTTTCCATTTCGGATAGGTGTACCTGCTGTTGTGAGAAATCCTCTTTTTCTCCACAGTTGGCCAAAATCATGTGCTACTCCAAAACCATATCTGGAGTCAGTATAGATGTTAGTAGTTTTATCTCTTGCCACATGATATGCTTCTGTAAGTGCCTTTAATTCGACCTGCTGAGCTGATGTAGCTGGGGGCAAACTTCCTTCAGCTAATACTTTGTATGGGCTTGTGACTGCCCACCCAGCTTTCCTGATACCCTTGTCAATAAAAGAGGAACCATCTGTGAATAGGATTAAATCTGGGTTCTGTAGTGGCTCTTCTTCTACTAAGCGTATTTCTTCCATTTCCTCTATTATTTTCACACAGTCATGCACTTCTCTCTCTCCCTTCCCTTGTTCCTCGGGAAGCGGGAGCAAGGACGATGGGTTTACAGGATTGGCTTTGTGAAAATATAGGTTGGGAGCTTCCAAAATTGCTGTCCATCTAGCTGATGTAACCTGTTCATGGATAGTAGAGAATGGACTGAATGTGGACATTTAATGATTAACTTTTGGTCTAGAACAAGTCCAGATGTAATCATTACAGCTCGACATGTAGCTTCCATGGCTCGTAAGCAACTGCCAAATGCTAGTGCCACATTGTTAAGTTTAAGGGAATAGTACCCAACTGGTCTTAACTGATCACCATGTTCTTGAGCTAGTACTGCAGTCATGTAACCATCTCTTTCATGAACAAACATGGTAAAAGGTTTTCCGTTGTTTGGAATACCTAAGGCTGGCGCTGAAGACAGGACCTTTTTCAAATTCAGAAATGATTGTTTTTGTTCAGAATTGAGTTTAACTCGATCTTTTGATTTTCTGTTTCCTTTTAGAAGATCATTCAATGGCTGGCATAACTGAGTATAAGAATCAATCCAATTTCTGTTAAAATTACAGAGTCCCAAGAAAGATCTGACTTCCTGTACAGTTGAGGGTTCTTTAGCTGCTTTGATGGCAGCTGTTCTGTTCTGAGTAAGTTCCCTTTTGCCTTTGGAAATTTTCTGTCCCAAGTAAACAACTTCTTCCTGGGTAATTTGTGCTTTTGCAAAGCTAGCTTTGTGACCATTTGTACTGAGGTGGTTCAAGACCACCCGTAAGTCCTTTTCATGGTCATCTTTATTGATGGAGGCTAACAGAACATCATCTACATACTGAATAATGGTTGAAGGCAGATCAGGCAGTTCCCTGATGTGATTCTGCAGAGCCATGTGGTAAACAGTTGGGCTATTGTGAAAACCTTGCGGTAGTCTAGTCCATGTGTACTGTTGTTGATTGACCGTAAAAGCAAACCATGGTTGTACTTGTTTAGCTAATGGTACTGACCAGAAGCCATTTGCCATATCAATGACTGAAAACCACTGAAGGCCAGGAGTTAAAGAGTTAAAAATTGTAGACGGATCTGCCACGAAAGGAGCTTTTCTGACAATGAATTGATTTGCCTTTCTGTAGTCAATAGTAAGGCGCCATGTACCATTAGCCTTTTTCACAGGCCATACAGGGCTGTTTGATGAACTGTGAATACGCACTAAAATATCCCTTCAAGTTGTTTTATTATAGGTAGAATACCTTGAATTGACGTTTTGCTAATGGGGTATTGTTTGGTACAAGGTGGAGCTGATCCCATGAAAGTAACTGGGTCCATTTTCAAAAGACCACAATCATTTTTGTCAATTGCCCAAATTGGATGATGTTGTATTTCATCTTTTTTTATGTGTCTAATGGACCAGGTAATTTTCCCATTATTGAAATTGAGTGAAGAATTTAGTTGTGATAAGATGTCCATACCTAGAAGTGCTTGTGTTACCGGACCTACCCATATTGACGCTATCAGTTTATGTGGTCCAAATTCTAAGAGCAGTGGTATAGTCTTCCGAAGAGGGACAGAGTCTCCTCCTGCAGCCAAAGCTTCTATTTTCTCTGAAGTCAGGGGAAAGAAAGCAGCATTCTGTTCAGTAACACAGGTAAGTTCAGCTCCAGTATCAAATAGAAAATCGATATCAATACCTTCCACTCTTAATGAAATATATAATCCATCATTTTTCTGCTGCAAAAGTGCATGTAGAGAGAAATGGAGAGAATCATCAAGAGTGGGGTCTAGTAGTTTTTTGAATTATCACACAGAGAACGTCTTTGAGCTGGAGGACAGCTGTTTAACATTTCATTCATAGCATTGTTATCATCGTGTAGAATCCTACGTGGGTACGGTTCGTCCCCATGTGGGTAAGATTTCTCCCTACATGGGTAAGATTCCTCCCTACGTGGGTAAGGTTCCTCCCCACGTGGGTAAGATTCCTCCCTACGTGGGTAAGGTTCCTCCCCACATGGATAAGGTTGGGAGGTTTTAAATGTAAGTCTGGGTCTGTCTTGTTGGAACGTTACCCTAGGTGCATCTTGTTTGTGCGCATTACGTGGTTGACCACGAGGTGGAAATGTATTGTAGTGAAAATTGTCTGCCTCATTATCATCTCTCGAATCCATCCGTAGTTTAAGATAGCATTTTGCCATCCAGTGTCCTACTTTACCGCAGTAAAGACATTGTGGTATATTTTCCTTACGTGATTTTAATGGAGCCAGGGTACATGTTTGCCCTGAATCTTGTGGTGATGTTTTAGTCACTGCTGATGAGCTTGTCCGATTCCGTAAACCGCGATCTATCTGAATGCACCGGTCAACTATGTCTCGGTATGTGCCAGTTTTGGCCCAAGATGGTAAAACCAAATTCAAGGCATCAGAAACTTCAGGTTTAACACCGGCTACAAAAGCCGTTTTTAATGGATTTAAATTGCTTGCATCCCATGTGTCAGTTTCGTCTGTAAGTGTCATTCCCGAATATTCCATCCAAGTCTGTAAAAATCTGTCCTCAAAATCCTGAATATCTTCATTACTTTTTTGAATGCAAGATGTGATCTTAGACCAATCGGTCCTCGGGGGGCGATATGTTAATAGCCAATCCCTGATTGCTAGCCAACCAGCGTCTAAATTTTGCAAATCGTCTCCAAGGGCAAATTCCACCTCAGTTCTAAGGGTTGAAATTACGCGAGTACCGAGCATGATAGTTAGAACTTGTACTCCATCAAATGGGTGGAGACTGTAAATGGATTTTAATCTGTTAATTCCATTCCATGTGGACATTTTTAGGATGTGGGAGATTTTTGGACCATTCGTCAATTTGTGCAGGCTCTGCTGGTTCCTGAGTCCATTGATGATCAAATATGTTTCTAGAGATAGTTTCACCTTCTTCCTCTATTTTTTTGCTTCCAACTCTAACCCATTTGCGTTTTAAAGGGGCTAGTTGAATTAATTTAGTATTACGCTTTGTAGGAACACTATCTTCGTCTGATTCATTTGGCAGAGGAATTAATTTATTCATGACACTTGATTTCGGCTGTGCATTTGCCAATTGTGCCACTAGGTGGGCTGCTTGTTGAGTTTGTGTTACTTCAGCTGCTGTTTGAATCCAGTCTTTTAGGACCTTGCCGCTTTCAGTGGCATTGTTTAAATCTTTTTTTAAAATATATCTTTCTTCGATTAACTTGCAATTATCATATTCAATTCGCTCAGTTTTTGATTGCAACCTTTGATATCTTGACTCTACTTCAAAAATTTGATCTTGTAATTCTGCTGTTTGAATAGATAACTTCTGGAGTTTAGAGGTTTTGTTTTGCAATTCTGTTCCAATTTCATCATAATGTTCAAGTTTAGATTCTGCATCTTGCAGTTCTCTTTCTAAAACACATTTTTGTTCCATTACCTTGTACTTTTCAAGTTCAATTCTCTCAGTTTTTGATTGCAACTTTTGGTATTTTGACTCCACTGTAAAAATTTGATTTTGTAATTCTGCTATTTGAGAAGATAACTGCTGGAGTTTAGAAGTTTTGTTTTGCAATTCTGTTCCAATTTCATCATAATGTTCAAGTTTTGCTTTTGTATCTTGCAATTCTTTTTCTAAAACACATTTTTCTTCAATTAACTTGGAATTTTCAAGTTCAGTTTGATCAGTTTTTGATTGCAACTGTTTGTATTTTGACTCTACGTCAAAAATTTGATCTTGGAACTCTATTTGAACAGATAACTGCTGGAGTTTAGAAGTTTTGTTTTGCAATTCTGTTCTAAGTTCATCGTCCTGTTCAAATTTGGATTTTACATCTCGCAATTCTCTTTCTAAAACACAGTTTTCTTCAATTAACTTGTACTTTTCAAGTTCAATTTGCTCAGTTTTTGCTTGCAGTTTTTGGTTTTTTAATTCCACCTCAAAAATTTGATTTTGGAATTCTGCTAATTGAACAGATAACTGTTGGAATTTGGCATCATCCTGTTCAAAACTGAATTCTGCATCTCCCAATTCTTTTTCTAAAACACATTTTTCTTCAATTAACTTGTACTTTTCAAGTTCAATTTGCTCAGTTTTTGAACGCAGCTGTTGGTTTTTTGATTGCACTTCAAAAATTTGATTTTGTACTTCTGCTATTTGAACAGGCAACTGCTGGAGTTCAGAGATTTTGTTTTCCAAATCAGTTCTAATTTCATCGTCAGATTCAAGTTTTACTTTTGCATCTTGCAATTCTTCAACAACTGCAATTAGTTGGTCTTTAGTGGTCCTATATTCATGATCAGTTTTATTTTTAGTAATTATCTCTTGCTGTCTGCGTAATTGTCCCATAATTGCCAGGGACCATTTAACACGTTCTGCACTGTGCAATCGTGTGCTTTTTCCCCATGCTCTCTTGATATTATCAAAGGACCACTGTCCTCTGCGGATATTATACTTTGATTCAATTTTTCTTGAGGTTTCACATAGGTCAAATTGTTTACGAAAGAAAGACCCAAAATCCCCCAACATATCTTCAATGGAAACATCTGGTATCCCAGTTCCTCCTTTTACCGTCGTAGGGAGTAAATTTCTGCCTTCTAAAGGGTCTATATCTATACTTTCATCTGGATCAGCCATAAATTCAACCTTTCACTTAACTTTTTGTGTGTAGGCTGCGTTAGTCTCAACAACCATTGATTTAATACAGTCTATAAAAATGTCCTTTTCAGGGGTCGAAGCACTGATTGATGCGGCTTTAAGACTTTTAATGGGTGAAAAAGATATTTCTTACCCCAGTCTAGCCGTGGATTCCGACTGTCTTCCGATCTCTTCCGATTATTCCCGAAGCTTCCGTCGTCGCCTGATCCTCCTCCGATTTCTCACAAAGCTTTCCGAACCTCTCCGAAGGTCGAATCAGAACTCCTCCCCCGCTGCCTGACTACGCCAAGTGTTGTATCTTAGGATTTGATGAGGTTTTGTTTAATTTACGGTTGCCGGTTGTTGTTGAGACATTGCTGAAACTCAGTAGAAATTCAAGTTAAAAACTTGTCAGGTGCAAATAAGAATTGTTTTATTGAAGTTCATTGGTTACAACTTGAAAATGATTTAAAAGGTAGTTTGTAGACAATTTGATTTTCTTCAAAGAATCACAGGAATTATCTTCTGAGACAATAGCCTGAACACAACTTTAAAAGTCAAAGGCTGAAGTCAAAGTATGAAAATGAAATAGGAATACAGAACTCTTTTCTAATTCTCTTCCTTTACTTTCTCTCTCTCTCTCTTTCTGTCTCTTTCTCTCTGTCTCTGTCTTTCTTTCTTTCTTTCTGTCTTTCTGTCTTAAACAGTCTTACCTATATTAAGTGTATTTAAAATACCTGACTTCTACACCTCCCTTTCACCATAACCCGTCAATCCATCTCCACTGTCCTCCCTTTCACCATAACCCATCAATCCATCTCCACTGTCCTCCCTTTCACCATAACCCGTCAATCCATCTCCACTGTCCTGCCCTTTCACCATAACCTGTCAATCCATCTCCACTGTCCTCCCTCTCACCATAACCTGTCAATCCATCTCCACTGTCCTGCCCTTTCACCATAACCCGTCAATCCGTCTTCACTGTCCTGCCTGTTCACCATAACCCGTCAATCCATCTCCACTGTCCTCCCTTTCACCATAACCCATCAATCCATCTCCACTGTCCTGCCCTTTCACCATAACCCGTCAATCCATCTCCACTGTCCTCCCTTTCACCATAACCCGTCAATCCATCTCCACTGTCCTGCCCTTTCACCATAACCCATCAATCCATCTCCACTGTCCTCCCTTTCACCATAACCCATCAATCCATCTCCACTGTCCTCCCCTTTCACCATAACCCGTCAATCCATTACTGATTAAAAATCTGGAGGGCGACACGGTGGCGCAGTGGTTAGCACTGCTGCTTCACTGCACCGAGGACCTGGGCTTAGTCCTAGCTCAGGGTCACTGTCCATGTGGAGTTTGCACATTCTCCCCATATCTGTGTGGGTCTCACCCCCACAACACAAAACTGCGCAGGGTAGGTGGACTGGTCATGGTAAATTGCCCCTTAATTGGGAATTTTAAAAAAAAAATCTGTCCACCTCCTCAAATTTATTGACTGTCCCAGCACCCACCACACTCTTCAGTAGCGAAGTCCACAGATTTACAACCCTTTGAGAAGTAGTTTCTCCTCATCTCTATTTGAAATTTGCTATTCCTATCTTGAGACAATGACCTCTCATTCTACAATGCCCCACAAGAGGTAGCATCCGCTCCATGTCTAATTTATCCATACCTTTCATCAGGTACCTGCTGCTATTGTCTCTCTTGATGGTGGAGGTCATGGGTTTGGAAGGTGCTAAGGAGCCTTGGTGAATTACTATAGTGCAACTTGTAGACAGTACACATGGCTGTCATTGTTCGCCAATGGTAGAGGGATTGAATATTTGTGGATGGGGTGCCAATCAAATGGGCTTGTTTGTCTTGGATGGTGTGAGCTCCTTGAATATTGTTGGAGCTACACTCATCCAGTCAAGAGGAGAGTATTCCATCACACTCCTGACTTGTGGCTTTTCGATGCTGGTCTGGCCTTGCGGAGCCAGGAGGTGAATTACTCGCCGCAGGATTCCTCGCCTCTGAGCTGCTCTGGTAGCCACAGTATTTATATATTTGTATTGTTTTATTCATTTACAGGAAATGGATGTCGCTAGTTGGGCCAGCATTTATTGCCCATCCCGAGTTGCCCTTCAGAAGATGGTGGTGAGTTGCCTTCTTCAACCTCTAGTCCAGTTCAGTTTCTGTTCAATGGTAACCCCCAGGATGTTGATAGTATGGGACTCAATGATGATAATGCCTTTAAATGTTTAGGGGTGATCATAAGTTCCTCTTTTGTTGGAGATGGTCATTGCCTGGCAGTTGTGTGGCATGAATGTTACTTGCCACTTGTCAGCCCAAGCCCGGATATTGCCCAGGTTGCTGCATTTGGACATGAACTGCTTCAGTGTCTGAGGAGTCGTGAGTGGTGCCGTAACATCCCCACTTCTGACCTTATGATGGAAGGAAGGTCATTGATGAAGCAGCTGAAGAAGGTTAGACCTTGGACAGGACCCCGAGGAGCCCCTGCAGTGATGTCCTGAAGCTGAGATGATTGATCTCCAACAACCATCTTTCTTTGTGCCAGGTTTGACTCCAACCAGCGGACAGTTTACCCGATTCCCATTGACAGTAATTTTGCTGGGACTCCCTGATGCCACACTCGGTCAAATACTGCCGTGGTGTCAATAAGTCACTCTCAGATCACCTCTGGAGTTCAGCTCTTTTATCTACGTTTGAACCAAGGACATAATGATGTCAGGAGCTGAGTGACCCTGCCAGAACGCAACCTGGCATCAATGAGCAGGTTATTGCTGAGCATGTGCCACTTGATAGTACTGTTGATGATCCCTCCATCACTTTACTGATGATTGAGAGAAGACGGATGAGGCAGTAATGGGTTGGGTTTGACCTGCTCTTTGTGTACAAGACATACAGGGATAATTTTCCACACTGCTGGATAATCAGTAATTTACTAAGATTCACGATAGCTTCCTTTCATTCGTACACCATGTCTACATTAATAAACCAAGGACCCTATTAAACAGATTTATCAACTCCGCTTGTCATAATAAATCAATTTTGTACATTTACCCCCTAGTATTGTAGATGCTACACTCTGTTTAAAATTGCACCATTTATATACAGCCTCTCCTCCATCTTCCTTCCAAAATCTACCATTGACTGTGCCTTGGGGTCAATAACAGTCCCTGTCAGATCTCTCTCTTTTAGAGCTGATTTAAAGTTGTAGATTTTTCTCCAAAGATTAAATTGGGATTGATATTCAAATTAAACTATTTTACTGCAGAAACAGCTTCAGCTGGGAGTCTGAATGAAGAGGAAAGATCCCAGACAGTGGGTCTCCCAGGTTCACTGCAGGCTGAGGAAGGAGCTGCGCTCCGAAAGCTCGTGTTTGAAACAAACCTGTTGGACTTTAACCTGGTGTTATAAGACTTCTCACTGTGCTCACCCCAGTCCAACATCTCCACATCACTGCAGGCCCGACAGCTCAATCAGCTCCACTCTCAGCTCAGGAGAGCTCAGCAGCTCCACACACAGTCCACAGGGGAAAGCTCCTGGTCCAGTGGGACCAACATTCATGTTCTAACTGACACCATCAATAAAACTGTTAAAAATTCCATTGCTCTTATAACTGGATGGGAAGATGCCAGAATGGAACCCTGGTTCAAAAGAGCGGAACATTCTTTAATCAAATGTGGATGAAGAGTCACTGGAACCCCGCTAATTCGTTTGAAAAATATTGACAAGGTGGATGTAGGTGAGCAGAGAGCTGGAGAATCATTAAAGTCCATGCATGAACTTTTGTTCAATTGATATTTAAAACATATTTTATGTTCTATTTACAGCATGTCAATAATTTAGAAGTGTGAAAGATGATCTGCAGGTGGGGCGGATGAATCTGAGTCAATGGTTGTCACATTTTACTGGAAATGTTTGACATGTTTCGTGATGATGGCTCAAGGGTTTGTGCTGCTGATTGTGATCATTCTGGTGGCTTTTCTTTGTTATCTACAGTTTATAATCAAGAAATTAGGAAAACAAGGTCACAGCTTAGAAAGAACTGGGTTAGTCAGAAATCAGTTGTGAGCAGTCAATAAGGATATTCCCTTCTCCAGGTAAGACATCATTGTCCAATACTGTTATAAAATCTTAAGAAATGTATTGTGAAGAAAGCTCCCTGGCTTGACAAACACAGGACAGTGACGGCCTGTTATCTCTGCCGAGGACATGTCTCCAGCACAGAACCTGAATCAAGATAAACTTGATCAGTTGGGGAGGATCTCAGGACCCATATGTAAAGCAGACACCTGGGTAAAGGTTAAACAGGATATCTGAGCAAGAAATGAGCCAGAATGAAAAGCCGCACCGACCTCCTCAGAAAACGATCACAGGACACGACCGACAGAATACCCTTTGTGGTCCAGTACTTCCCTGAAGTGGAGAAACTACGACATCTCCTTCGGAGCATTCAACATGTCAATGATGACGACGAATATCACGGCAAGGCCATCCCCACACCCCCACTACTTGCCTTCAATCAACTGCCTAACCTCAAACAGACCATTGTTCGCAGCAAAAAGCCTTCAGGAGAACAGTGACACCACACAACCTGCCACGGCAATGTCTGCAAGACACGCCGGATCATCAACATGGATACCACCATTACACATGAGAACACCACCCACCAGGTACACAGTACATACTCATGCAACTCGGCCAACATTGTC
Organism: Scyliorhinus canicula; assembly: GCF_902713615.1. NCBI lineage: Eukaryota > Metazoa > Chordata > Chondrichthyes > Carcharhiniformes > Scyliorhinidae > Scyliorhinus > Scyliorhinus canicula. The sequence goes on from NW_024055676.1 coordinate 807,642, forward strand.
TACCTCACATTGTTTGTACCTGTAAAGACTCGCATTCCAACCATTCTTCACATTCCAATCTGTAATTATCTCGCAATTGTGACTCTGCCGATATATACTGTGGAGATGCCGGCGTTGGACTGGGGTAGGCACAGTAAGAAGTCTGACAACACCAGGTTAAAGTCCAACAAGTTTGTTTCAAATCACTAGCTTTTGGAGCGCAGCTCCTTCCTCGGGTGAATGATCTATTTATACAGCATTTGTGAACCTGCCTCCACTGATGAAGGAGCAGCTCTCTGAAAGCTTGTGATTTCAAATAAATCTGTTGGACTTTAACCTGGTGTTGTGAGACTTCTTAAACGGCCCTGAGAACCAACCTCCAGCTATTCGTCTAGAACAAGCTTCAGAGTCTCATGAGAATTCATAGAATCTACAGTGCAGAAAGAGACCATTCGAGTCTGCACTGTCACTTGGAAAGAGCACTCTCCTTCAGCCCACACCTCCAGCTGGGGGCTGGTTTAGCACAGGGCTAAATAGCTGGCTTTTAAAGGAGACCAAGACAGGCCAGCAGCATGGGTTCAATTCCTGGACCAGCCTCCCCGACCAGGCGCCGGAATGTGGCGACTGGGGGCTTTTCACAGTAACTTCATTTTTTGAAGCCTACTTGTGACAATAAGCGATTTTCATTTAATTCCCCCCCCCCCCCCCCCCCCCCCCACCCCATCCCTGTAACGAGGTAACCGTACCTAACCTTTTTGGACACTAAGGACAATTTAGCATAGCCAATCCACCTAACCTGCACATCTTTGGACATGGGAGGAAACCGAAGCACCCAGAGGAAACCCACGTACACACAGGGAGGACATGCAGATTCCACATTTACAGTGACCCAAGCGGTAATCAAACCTGGGACCTGCTGCTGTGAAGCAACAGTATTAACCACTGTGCTACCATGCCACCCAGAAATGATTTGTTTCTGAGAACGCTTCACTCCAACTAAAGGAACAGCTCGACAACACCTGCAGCGATATACAGATTGCAGTACACATTCCATATTCACAATTCCAGCCTCAACTCGATCTGTATCTAATTTCTGTGTATGAGTCAGTGAGTGTGAAAGAGATGAGGGACTGAGATGTTCAAACATCCGGGGAAACTGTGATAGTAAATAACCTTCTTTCCTTATAAAAATCGCCAGAAAGCCTGCTGCTGAAATGTATCTTAAATTAAGACAAACCACCCTGACGGTAAGAAAATATCACACAAACATGCTGACAATGGACTGGAAAGGACCACACAAATCCTGTGGGTTACAATGAGTAAATCTCCTGACTCATTCAACGTCTCCACCCAGTCCTGAGGAGCCTGCGGCTGAAGTGTAACCAAAAGTTGTACAGTATAACCCTTTCAGGTAGCGAGGCAGGGCTGCAGCCTCTCACACTGAATATAATAATGACTCAGAGTCCTCCAGGCTGCAAACATCAGCGCAGCCTGGGAGTGGGAGGTTTAAAAAATAGTTGTGCTTCACTGTCGCCACCTGGCGCTAGAACCCGGCTGGGAACAGAAATCTTGATGTTCCGCCCACTCTGTTGCATCACCAAGACGCCAGCGCATGCGCTGTGCTCCACGCTGAAGCAAGATGGCGGCCGTTAACCAGAGTCTTGTCCCTGGAGAAAGACTGGGAGCAGCAAACACGGGATCTGCAGGTTCGTATTCGAGGTTTGAAGCCTTTCCAGATATTTATAAATCCTACCCGCCGACTGTATGGCTCCCTCCACATCCTTACTGGCTGCTGATGATGTGGAGATGCCGGTGTTGGACTGGGGTGAGCTCAGTCAGAAGTCTGACACCAGGTTAAAGTCCAACAGGTTTGATTCGAATCACTAGATTTCGGAGCACTGCTCCTTCCTCAGGTGAATGGAGAGGAAGGTTCCAGAAACATATATATATACACCTCTTCATTCACCTGAGGAAGGAGCAATGCTCCGAAATCTAGTGATTCGAAACAAATCTGTTGGACCTTAACCTGGTGTCAGACTTCTTACTGAGTTCACCCCAGTCCAACACCGGCATCTCCACATCATCTTTGTTCAGGACGCCGGAGGAGGGGGTGTTGTGAATTTCTCTCCTGGACTGCCGTGATAGATTTTGGAAACTCCTTTACTGGGGGTTGGAAGGGGAGGATTTAGATACAGCAAACTCAAACCAAGAGAAACGTTTGTCTCTTTTGAATTTAATTTCTGGACTGACAGTGATGGTTTTTGTAAACCTCCATTTTGAAGGTATTAGAAGAGGATTTGCAGACAGGAAACTTGAACCAAGTTTCACATCAAAATCTGGCCACATTATTTGATTAATCAGCACCTGAATTTAATCGCCCTTTTAGCATAATGATCGAGTTCCAGGTCATTGACATTCACTGTGTAAATCTGCCATCCTTAGTTGGGTGATGTTATTGAGGTGGAAATAGTCAATAATGGTGATGACGTTGATATCTGGTTGAAAGCTCAAGCTTAAGGTGAAATATTCAGTCTGGTTCGGTCTCTGGCAGTTCTGAGGAGAAGGGGTGAAGATAGTGGCTGGCGGGAACTGCAGACAATATGAAAATGGAGGAAATTTCTGTTCTTCCAGTATTGGATGTTGAACAAGTCAGAATGGTGTGTAAGTTGGAGGAGAACATGGTGGTGATGGTGTTCACAACCACCTGCTACCCTGGTCCTTCGAGGTGGAGGAAGATAGGAGTTTTTGAAAGTTCCATCAAATGTCTTGTTGAGTTGTAGATATATAAAATATCTCTACTTCATTCCTTGCCTCTCCTTTTCTGCTCCTCCCCTCCCCTCTATTGCTCTCCTCCCAGTGAGACCAGAGAATTGTATAGGTCCAGGCCAAGTGGCAGGTTCCCTTCCTTGAAAGGCATATGAACCAGTTCATTCATGGTCACGTTTTCCAAGTGCCAGTCCCACAAATGTCAAGATTCATTCAGCTCAATTTCACAACCTACCATTGTGTTTTTGTTGGGTCTCTCTCACTCAATCTTTTCTGTTTTAAATCAATTTCACAGGGTATTAGAAGGGGAGGATTTGCAGTCGGGAAACTGAAACCAGTTTATTGTAACCTGTATACCACCATATTTGAAACATGGAAGGAAAAAGCACCGTTCACAGTGAAAAGAAACCGGACACATTTTCTGTGTATGGACAAGACTTTAGTCCATCATCTGGTCTGACAAAGCATAACTGCAGTCACCACAGAGAGAAGCCGTGGAAATGTGGAGACTGTGGGAAGGGCTTTAATTACCCATCGGAGCTGGGGAATCATCAGCGCAGTCACAGTGGGGAGAGACCGTTCACCTGCTCTGAGTGTGGGAAGGGATTCACTTGTTCATCCTCCCTGCTGCAACACCGACAAGTTCACACAGACGAGAGACCTTTTAAATGTCCAGACTGCGGGAAGTGCTATAAAAGTTCCCGGGAACTGACTGGTCATCAACGTGTTCACAGTGACGAGAGACCTTTCAAGTGCTCTCACTGCAGGACTGGGTTCAAGACATTATCTGTCCTCACTGTCCACCAGCGAATTCACACTGGGGAGAGGCCGTTCATCTGCTCCACATGTGGCAAAGGATTTGCTCACTCATCCCACCTGCGGACACACCAGCGAATCCACACCGGGGAGAGACCTTTTAAATGTCAGGACTGTGAGAAGGGCTATACAAGTTCCTGGGAACTGATGTTTCATCAACGTGTCCACACTGGGGAGAGGCCGTTCAGATGCTCTCACTGTGGGACTGGGTTCAGGCGATCATCTGATCTGATTGTACATCAGCGAGTTCACACTGGGGAGAGACCCTTCAACTGCTCTGTGTGTGGGAAGGGATTTACTCGGTTATCCACCCTGCTGGAACATCAGCGCATCCACAGTGGAGAGAGGCCGTTCACCTGCTCCCAGTGTGGGAAGGGATTCACTCGGTCATCCCACCTACTGACACACCAGCGAGTTCACACTGGGGAGAGGCCATTCACCTGCTCAGAGTGTGGGAAAGGATTCAGTCAATCATCCCATCTGGTGACACATCGGCGCATTCACACTGGGGAGAGGCCGTTCACCTGCCCCGAGTGTGGGAAGGGATTCACACAGTCAGCCAACCTGCTGCTACACCAGCAACTTCACAGGTAACTGTGATTGAATTGTTCTGTTAATTGTATCCGGGGGAGAACCATATTCATTGGGTCAGTTTCTGCTGGTGTTAATAAACTCCAGTTCTGGCGGTTAACATTTCACATAAAAGTCAAATAAACCAGCTTTATGTTAAACAGTGTGTAAATTTTTTAGTATTTCTAACAGATTAATTCTCTTTGAAAGGTTCCCCAGTCTCTTCCATCCTCACCTCCAACAAGTGTGAGGAGCTTGTGGAGCTTCTTTGTTACTGAGATTGAGACAATCCGATCAGCTGCCTCTGCTGCTTCCCTCCCTCCCACTAACCCACCAGACCAAACCATTTCTAAATTTCCTCAAAGTCTGAGCCCTAAATCTGCATCTTTCTCCAGTTTCACTCCTATCTTCAATCTTCCTCAGAACTCATCTTGTCAGACACCTGCCTTCTGCTCCTTGACTCCATTCGCACTAAACATCCTGACCATGTTAGCTTCTCCGTGTTAGCTGATTTTGTTAACGTTTCTCTCTCTCTTTTGGTACTGTCACTCTCACCTTTAAATCCACCATCATCACCTATCCTTTTTTAAAAAAAAACTTTCCGACTGTTGTTGCAAAGTACCACCCATCTCATATCGCTTTCCTCTCCAAAGTCCGTGTACTCGGTGTTCCCCAAGAATCTGCCCTCGGCCCCTCCTATTTCCCATCTACAAGCTGCCACTAGGTGACATCATCCCAAAGCACCGTGTTAGTTTTCACATGGACACTGACAACACCCAGCTCTACCTCACCCCCATCCTTCTCCATTCCTCCACTGTTACTAAATTATCAAACTGCTTATCCCACATCCAGTACTGGATGAGAAGAAATGTCCTCCAATTAAAAATTGGGGAGATATAGAATATAGAATAGAACAGTACAGCACAGAACAGGCCCTTTGGCCCTCAATGTTGTGCCGAGCAATGATCACCCTACTCAAACCCATGTATCCACCCTATACCCGTAACCCAATAACCACCCCCCCCCCCCCCCCCCCCCCCCCCCCACCCCCACCCCACCTTACTTTTTAGGACACTACGGGCAATTTAGCATGGCCAATCCACCTAACCCACACATCTTTGGACTGTGGGAGGAAACCGGAGCACCCGGAGGAAACCCACGCACACACGGGGAGGACGTGCAGACTCCGCACAGACAGTGACCCAGCCGGGAACCGAACCTGGGACCCTGGAGCTGTGAAGCATTTATGCTAACCACCATGCTACTGTGCAGCCCCAAAGCCAAGATCAAAGCCATTGTCTTCAGTCACCATTAGAAATTCTGTTCTCTAACTACCGAGTCCATCCCTCTCCCTGGGAACTGTCTGAGGCTGAACCACACTCTGCACAATCCAGAATCTCTACAGTGCAGAAGGAGGCCATTTGTCCCTTAAAGTCTGCACTGACCCTCTAAAAGAGCACCCTACCTATGCCCACTGCCCTGCCGTGTCCGCGATACCTCATCTAACCTGCACATCGTTTGGACCTGAGGGACAATTTAGCATGGCCAATCCACCTAACCTGCACATCTGTGGACTGTGGGAGGAAACCAGAACACTCGGAGGAAACCCACACAGACAAGGGCAGCATGTGGCGCAGCGGGTTAGCCCTGCAGCCTCACGGCGCAGAGGTCCCAGGTTCGATCCCAGGTCTGGATCACTGTCCGTGTGGAGTTTGCACATTCTCCCTGTGTTTGCGTGGGTTTTGCCCCCACAACCCAAAGATGTGCAGGGTAAGTGGATTGGCCATGCGAAATTGCCCCTTAATTGGAAAAAATGAATTGGATACTCTTAAATTTTAAAAAAATGCTCCACGCAGACAGTGCCCCAAGGCCGGAATTGAATCCGGGTTCCTGGTGCTATGAGGCAGCTGTGCTAACCGCTGTGCCACTGCGTTAAGATGAGATTCCGACCACATATTCACACCATCACTCATACCAGATATTTCAAAATCCATAATGTCGCCCGTCTCCACCCCACCCCAGCTCGGCTACTGCTGAAACCCACATCTATTCCCCGGTTTAAATTCCTGGTCAACCTCACATTCAGTCCGCACTTCCCCTGACCAGAACGTGTCAGCGTCCACGTCTCTACTGCCCATGTGCTCTCGCACGTCAGGTCCTGCTCACTTCCCCGCCCTGTGCTGGCTGTAAGATTCTACAACCAGCACCTGCCTAGTGACGAATTAATCAGGTTGTTTTGGTGTTAAAGCAAAATGTTGCTCCCGCTGCACCAGGAGAACTCCGATGTAAACAGCGTCTGCAATTGCTGAGCTCTCCTGAGATGAGAATGGAGCTGCCAGGGCTGCAGTGAACCTTGAAGAACTGCTGTCTGGGATCATTCCTCTGAATTCACTGACTCCCCGCTGAACCTTAGGAATAGAGTAGACCTGAACAACTTACCAAATACTCAACAAATGATTTCCCAGTAGTAGAGTAAGAATCAATTTGTGCAGGACGAGAAAGGTAGAAAAGGAACAAACACCTCCTTCCCCGACTTCCTCCACTCACCAGACTCTCGGGGTTACACTCAGTTTGCCAAGGCTGCACTAAGGAACCTTGTATTTATAACCAACTCATTCTGCAGTAAAATAGTTAAACTTTGACTGTCAATCCCATTTAAACTTTCCAGAGCAAAATCTACAACCCAAGTCTGCTGTAAATGTGATAGAAAATACTTGTGTTCATTTTCCATCTTTTACAAGCTCACAACATCCCAAAGCGATTCAAATCGAGGATGTATTTGGAATGAGGAAGCATGGCGGTGCAGTGGTTAGCACTGCTGCCTCACGGCACCGAGGTCCCAGGTTCGAGCCCAGCTCTGGGTCACTGTCCGTATGGAGTTTGCACATTCTCCCTGTGTCTGCGTGGGTTTCACCCCCACAACCCAAAGATACACAGGGTAGGTGGATTAGCCACGCTAAATTCCCTTAATTGGAAAAAATGAATTGGGTACACTGAATTTATTTTAAAAAAATATTTCAAAACATTTTTTAAAAAAAAGGATGTATTTGGAAGGAAGAATGAGGAGAGGCAAAGTAAACTAAACGGTACAATTTTAAACAGAATGCAGGTCGAGTGACCCAGGAGTGAATATAAAGAAATATTTCAATGCAACAGGACAGGTCCATAAGTCCATAAGACATATGAGCAGAATTAGGCCACTCGGCCTATTGAGTCTGCTCCGCCGTTCAATCATGGCTGATATTCTGATATTCCCATTCTCTTGCCTTCTCGCCATAAACCCTGATCCCCTCATTGATCAAGAACCTATCTCTCACTTAAAGACACTCTGATTTGGCCTCCAGCATTCTGCAGCAAAGAAATTCCTCCTCATCTCTGTTTTAAAGGATCGTCCCTTTAATCTGAGATTGTGTTCTCTGGTTCTAGTTTTTCCTACAAGTTGAAACACGCTCTCCACATCCACTCTATCCAGGTCTCGCAGTATCCTGTAAGTTTCAATAAGATCCTCCCCTCATCCTTCTAAACTCCAACAAGTACAGACACAGAGTCCTCAACCGCTCCTCATACGACAAGCTCTTCATTCCAGGGATCATTCTTGTGAACCTCCTCTGCACCCTTTCCAAGGCCAGCATATCCTTCCTTAGATACAGGGCCCAAAACTGCTCACAATACTCCAAATGGAGTCTGACCAGAGCCTTATACAGCCTCAGATGTACATCCCTGCTCTTGTATTCTCACCCTCTCGACATAAATGCTAGCATTGCATTTGCCTTCCTAACTGCCAACTGAACCTGCACGTTCACCTTTAGAAAATCTTGAACAAGGACTCCCAAGACACTTTGCTAACTTATTTAATAGTAGGGCGGCATGTTGTGCAGTGGATAGCACTGGAACTGCGGCGCTGAGGACCCGGATTGGAATTCCGGCCCTGGGTGACTGTCCGTGTGGAGTTTGCACATTCATAGATTTACATAGAATTTACAGTGCAGAAGGAGGCCATTCGGCCCATCGAGCCTGCACCTGCTCTTGGAAAGAGCACCCTACCCAAGGTCAACACCTCCACCCTATCCCCATAACTCAGTAACCCCACCCAACACTAAGGGCAATTTTGGACACTGAGGGCAATTTATCATGGCCAATCCACCTAACCCGCACATCTTTGGACTGTGGGAGGAAACCGGAGCACCCGGAGGAAACCCACGCACACACGAGGAGGATGTGCAGACTCCGCACAGACAGTGACCCAAGCCGGAATCGAACTTGGGACCCTGGAGCTGTGAAGCGATTGTGCTATCCACAATGCTACCATGCTTCCCCTTTGTTTATTGTCTCCCCATGTCTGCATGGGTTTCACCCCCACAACCCAAAGATGTGCAAGTGAGGTGGATTGGCCGTGCTAAATTGCCCCTATATTGGAAAATAAAATAATTTGGGTACTCAAAATTGATTTTTAAAAACTTATTTAATTGTTTCCTATGCGGCACCTTGTCAAAGGCCTTCTGGTCGATCAACTTGGTTAAAACATCCTAATTGGGTCTTTGGTTTATTGGAGGAAAAGAGTGGGAAAAACAAGTTATACTGAATCTTTCTAAATCACTGGTTAATCCACATCGGAAATATTTTGTTCAATTCTGAGCACCGCACCTTAGGAAAGATATCAAGGAATTGGAGAGGGTACAGGGAAGCCTCACTAGAACAGTATCAGTGATGGGAGGTTTCTGTTCTGTGAAGAGACCTGCAAAGCCGGGATTGTTCTCCCAGTATCAGAGAAGGTGAAGGAAAGATTTAATCGAGAGACTGAAATGCTTGAGGGGTTTTCATCAACATAGAGAGACGTGTTTCCATTGGCAGGGTGGTTGGTAACAACAGAAGACAACTTTAAAATAATTGTCATAACAGCCAGGATGGACACGAGTAGAGATGATTTTACTCAGTGAATTCTGGTGATCTGGAACACTAGAATATCTGGTGGAAGCAGCTCCAGTGCTAAATGATTTTTACTGTATTGAAGGTGCAATAAATATCAAGGTCTTGTTGACTGTCGATAGGAATTCAGTGATCAGCCTGAAATTCATGAGTGTCAGCACAACAGGGAGCGAGAGAGAGAGACAGACAGAGAACGTTAAAGACTGAGTGTTGATTCACTCAGTCATTCCATTCACTGAGACAGCAGCATAAAGTCTGGGACAGAGGAGGCGAGGCTGTGGCAGAGTTAAAAAAGTAACTTAATAAGGAGCAGGAGAGCTTTGAGCTGGTGGAGTCAGTGAAATCCGAGACTCGTTTTCCTTTACTGTCATTTCACAGAGGCCCAGTTTTGCTGAAATTCTTTATTTTCACAGTTACAGGATCATTGAAAAGACATTGCAGCTTCTTTACAGCAGAGCCAAACTCGCACTGACTGAATATTTCTCCACTCACCTGGAGGTTATCGATTCGCCTCCAGCAGCCTCGGTTCACTCCTATAATCGGGCACAGTCTCAGAGTTGGGAGGGGTCAGAAGTGCACCCTGACCATTAGGACCCCCCCCCCCCCCCCACCACCACCACCACCACACCAGCCCCCCCACCACCCCAGCCCCACCAACAGAAGAGGAACAATTCAAACACAATCATTAAATAAAGTGAAAGCAGATTGTCAAGAACTGTCAGAAACTCCTGGAGATGCTGCAGCCACTTCACACACCAGATGAGGTTAATGGGGAAGCTCAGTGACAGTACAGAGTATCAGAGTGGAACACATTCAGCCACAATGTCCAGACTGACTTTGGAGCAAATCTCTTCTGGAACCTGGGAAGGGCAGTTGAAAGACCAGACACACATCCATTGGCACACATGTACTCCTCCGTAGGCACACTCGCACACGCACCTAGCCACCCTCGCACACGCAATATGCTGGGTACACTTGCGCATGCGCGTGCACCCACACACACGCATAGGCACATCCATACACATACAGGCGCACGCATACACAGGCACAGAAAAAAACATAGGCACACACATATACAAACGTAGACACACATACACATAGACATGCACGTATGTGCGCCCACTCACAGATATGCAAGCACTAAATATTAAATAACATAGAACATACAGTGCAGATGGAGGCCATTCGGCCCATCGAGTCTGCACCGACCCACTAAAGCCCTCACTGCCACCCTATCCCCGTAACCCAATAACTCCATCTCACCTTATTGGTTACTAAGGGCAATTTACTATGGCCAAACCACCTAACCTGCACGTCTTTGGACTGTGGGAGGAAACCGGAGCACCCGGGGTAAACCCACACAGACACGGGGAGAACGTGCAGACTCCGCACAGACAGTGACCCAGCAGGGAATCGATCGTAGGACCCTGGCGCTGTGAAGCCACAGTGCTATCCACTGTGCTACCGTGCTGCCCTACCGTGCCTCCTGTTGTCAGTGGGACATAAACTAGGTTCCCTGTCACATTGTGCCCCCTCAGGTGGATGTACAAGATCCCGAGGCCAATGTGATGGAGAGAAGGACGGCACTACCTACCCAGCCCTCTCCTTTCCCCAGCCTGGTGTCCGAGCAGCAATATTATCCTTCAGATAGCCTGACGTGGTATCTGGTGGTAATCGGAGTGTTTATGGGATCTTGCTGTGCAGTCCCTGCCAAGTTTCCCACATGAAAACAGTGACTGTGCTTCAAATATAAAAAGCTGCCGTGTTGATGGAAAGCTCTGGGCCTGTCTGAAAAGGCACAGGAGGAAGACAATCTCTTCCTTTCGACGGGTCACTCCCGCAGTGTAGCCCCCGCCATTCTGTGGGAGGAGACGGCGACTGCTATGCGCACAGCAAGATCCCACATAGCATTATGCAACACACGGTCAGGAACCTAATTTCAGTGAGGGTTTGAGGGACACCGGAGAGAACTTCCCTCCCCATCCTACTGTTGCTGCTTGTATTTTACATCCACTCGAGGGGGTGGAGGGCCTCGGTTTGACATCTCACTGACACAGCAGCACTCCATCAGCTCTGCTGGCTGGAATGACAGCCCCGATTACAGCAGCTTGACTCTCAGGTTACAAACCTGTGACCTTCCGGCCCAGGTGGGATGGAGAGCAAGAGCCACCGGGATCATCCGGGAATGACTGATTCAGGAGCCTCCCATCCCATCGTCAGCCCCAACACATCCCTCGTTCGTGGCTCAGCAAAGGGAGTTGAAGAATCAACGAATGAATAACCAGTGACAAAATACACAGTCCCTGCTGCCAACATCTCCGGCCATTCCGACAGTGGTCACAGGTACACGGGCCAGCTGTCTGTCTCTTTCTGTCAGTGTGTGTGTATGGGGCAGCGATGGGAGGGCAGGTTACCTGGAGCATGCCTGGTCCGACGCTAACCAGGAGGAAGCAGATTCAGTCCAGTGTCGATCATCCTCGGGCGTTGTCTCTCCGAGCGATGGGAGGAGAGTGGGACCATCACAGGACCAGCCCCCCGCCCATGTACTCCACTCTCTGTGAAAGGAGAGGAACATCAGGAATAATGAAATGAAATGAAAATCGCTTATTGTCACGAGTAGGCTTCAATGAAGTTACTGTGAAAAGCCCCTAGTCGCCACATTCCGGTGCCTGTCCGGGGAGGCTGGTACGGGAATATGAGTGGGAATAGCTCCTGGCGAGCCTGCTCCACTATTCAACAAGATTACGGCTGATCATCGACCTCAGCTCCACTCTCCCCGCACTCCTCCCCGCCCCACAATTCTCAAAGATATCTCCACCTCAGCCTTGAATACACTCAACGACCGAACATCCAGGATTCCCTGGGATAGAGAATTCCAAAGATTCACAAACCCTCTGGGTGAAGAAATTCTCCCTCGTCACAGTCCAAAATGGCCGCCCCCTTATCGAGACTGTGGCCCCGTGTCCCCGACTCTCCGGGATTTAGCCTCTCCACATCGACCTTACGGAGTCTCCTCAGAATTACACACCTTTCAATCGGGTGATCTAAACTCCAGGGAACGTTGGACCCGCCGCTCAGGCTCCAGAGCGCTGAACGGTCTCCTTCTCTTCCTATTTTCCTAACTCCCCTCACGTTCCGAGTTCAGATCTTACCTGGGGCGGCTGGAGGAATGCCAGCCAGTCGGAGGAGTGTGTGGGCAGCAGCCCCATCACCTGGCACTTGTAGACGGCCAGCACCAACCCCAGCAGGTTGCCGATGAAGTAGAGCAGACACTGCAGCCAGTGCTGAGTCGAATTCCCCAGGACCTTAAAGACTGGGAGTGGGAATGGGAAAAACAGAAAGATCAGGAACAGGAGAGAGACTGAAATGTTCACAGAGGATTGAGGGATCCTTGTACTCGAATCACAAACAGTCAGCCTGGAGATACAGCAAGAAATTGGGATGGCAGGTATTCCGTTAGCCTTCACCGAGGGATGGCGCCAGGGACCCGGGTTTGATTACAGCTTCGGCTGACTGCCAGTGCAGAGTCTGCACGTTCACCCAGTGTCTGCGTGGGTTTCCTCCAGGTTCTCCGGTTTCCTCCCACAGTCCAAAGATGTACAGGTTCGGTGGATTGGCCATGCTAAATTGCCCCTCAAGTGTCCAAAGGTCAGGTGGGGGTTACAGGGATAGGGAGGGAATTGGGTCTCTGTATGGTGGCCTTTCAAATGGTTGGTGCAGACTCGATGGGCCAAATGGCCTCCTTCTGCACTATAGGGTTTCTATGATTCACTGGAGTTTGAGTGAGGAAATTTTTATGCAATTGTACAAATTGCAGCTTTGGTCAAACACAGCAGGAAAAACTTATGCAGTTTGGGTCTCCTTATCTACAGAATTGCCCAGGAGGGAGGGTAACAAAGGTTCACCCGATTGGTTCCTGGGATGACAGGATTGTCCAACGAGGAGAGATTGGGAAGAATGGGCCTTTACTATCTTGGGTTTCCGAGACCGAGAGTCGATCCGATTGAAGCAGATACAATTGTAAATAGGGTTTGACAGGGAGATGTGGAGACACTGTTTCCTCTGGCTGCAGAATCCGGAACACAGAGACACAGCCTCAGGATCGGGGGCAGCCAGTTCGGACTGAGCTGAAGTGGAATTTCCTCACCCCATGAGTTGTCTGTAACCTAGAGAGTTGTGGATGTTCAATCACTGATTATATTCCAAACTGACATCAATGGATTGTTGGACACCAAGAGAAATCTCAGGGAGATATCTGTACACTGACTGGTGTCTATGTCCCGTCTCTCCCCCAGGGAGATATCTGTACACTCACTGGTGTCTCTGTCCCCTCTCTCCCCCAGGGGGATATGAAATGAAATGAAAATCGCTTATTGTCACGAGTAGGCTTCAATGAAGTTACTGTGAAAAGCCCCTAGTCGCCACATTCCGGTGCCTGTCCGGGGAGGCTGGTACGGGAATCGAACCGTGCTGCTGGCCTGCTTGGTCTGCTTTAAAAGCCAGCCCCTGGTTTAGCTCACTCAGTACTATCTCACTCACACTCACTCATATCTGTACATTGGGGGTATAAACCTACCATGCCACCCCCAATATGTTTTACTTTTGTTTTTATATATTTGATCAACCTTACAACCAGTTGCTACAGTATTTTGAGCCATAGAAATAGAATAACCCCATGTCACTTGGCAGTTACTCACTAACAAACTAACTTCTTCTCCTGTAGCAGAGTAAGAACACTTCTTGAAGGCCAAGAAATCTGGAAAGTAAAAGAGCTCCTCTTTCCCGTCCTTCCCGAACTCCCTCATTCACCGAGCTCTCAGCACTCTATTCTAAGTCCCATTCAAATGATGCCAGTTCAGAGCGGTTTCGCAGCTGCAGAATCAATACAATACTCACTTGCCGACATGGACATCAGTGCCTGTATGGGTCTCCAGGCCATCATGCAAACCATCATGATTGGGAAGATGGAGATGTTGTTGCCAGCCGTGTACATAATGAACAGATTCATGGGCAGCTGCTTCAATGGAGCCAAGGCAATGTCCCAGCAGAACTGAAAACAGAAAGCAAGCAGAGCATCAGTAAAGGGAGCCAGGTTGGGGAAGGTCACACCCAGGCCTGGAAATAAGGATGATGGTTAACATCACAAAAGGTCCCTTTAGCACATAGGGTGCAGCGGTTCACCAACCTAGTTAACCACTGTTGACAAACCTAGCCTGGCTAGCTGGACACCGAGGACACATTCAAATCCAACTTACTTTCTCAACCACGATCCGGTCTGTTTCTTGGACGCGGATATCTGGAAGCTGTTTGTCTGAATATGCGACTGGGCACATGAAGTCAGCCTGACCATTCTGTTTATCACGGCTCCTGTGAGAAACAGAGAACACAAATTGGTCACCTCAGCAACCCTTTCAGGACTCTCTTTAAAGAGGGAGTCTCTCCATCAGGGACCCTACCGTGGTGGCAATACTGCCAGCATGAACCAAACCATGAGCAAGCCAAGAGCACACAGTACCACTGCATCCACAAAACTGTCATGGTAATGGATGGCCACAAAAGTGGATTGAAGTCAACTGACAATCAGGGTGCCAATCCCCTTGTCCAGTCCTCTGTCAAATGGCGATCACACCGAATCACCGGAGGCACTAAATTTTAGCTTGAAAGTGAACGATGTTGAATGTCGAGAGAGCCAGTGCAGCACCCGGCCCTAGAAACCAGCAATCGTTCCTCCAGCTAACACCGCAGTTGGCACCCGATCAGGTGGGGGGTTGGGGGGGGGGGGGCTGAAATCAAGATGGTGTCTCAGGGTCGTGACCCCGGGAAAAGAAGCCAAGTGGGGTCGGAGTGGTTTCTAGGAGATTTGAAAAGCTGCTTTCTGCCAAGGGGCCAAGTGAGGGGTGAAAGGACCCTGGAAAACCGTGGGGTGTAAAGTTTTAGGTTGGTGCCCACATCCCTGGGTCAGTGTGCGGTGCCCTCCCCTACTCGAGCCCCAGGCTCCCCGCGCGGCCTCTGCACCTGCTGCTGCCGCTCGGGTTGAGCTCGAGGGTCCACTTATGCCAGCGCGCGCGGTTGGCGAGCGCCGCCCCCGCAGCCATGGTAACGCCGGCGACCGTTAACCGTCCCCCTACTCAAATCTGATCAGGGGAAGAGTCCGCGCGCTTCCGTCAACAAACCACACCCGCTGCAATGCGCATGCGCTGCTGTCCGGAAGTCCTCGGCGAAATGCAGACAGAGCTCGCGTCTTCCCCATCTTTGTTAGGGGCACGTCGATCCCGATTCCATTAACACTATGACCTAATGGAGCTCTTCCCCGCACAAAGATGGACACCACGCGCTGTCAGAGACATTGAGATATTGCTGCTTTTTCCCTCATTCCGTCTTACAAAGTACAAATGAAGTCCAAAGGACCAGATCACCGTTAACATTCTGCAACCAAAACCATAGCAACCAAATGTTAACGGTTTCTTCACAAATGATGCGAGACTTGCTGAGTTTATCCAGCATTTTGTTTTTATTTCAGATTTCTAGCAACCGCAATATTTTACTTCTATTCCCGTCCCATTTCTACCTCACATGTAACTGGGTATCATGAGTGAAGCTACCACCAGGCTCAGGGCTAACCCTTAAAGCCAAGTTGCAACGGGCAATGGAATATTGTGCCTTCCTGGAGGTGCTGGAACTGATGGGAGGACAATTTGTACACATTGGTCAATAGCAATGTTGCTGTAAAGGTTGATTAGAATCACAATATTACTGCTGTAACCAATTAATTGGAATGAAATAATGACAGCGATCTCATTGATCCGAATAAGTTTGATCTTTAATTGATTTGAAATAAATCATCTCAAAGAACAGGTGTTGAAAATTGAAATTGAAAATTGCTTATTGTCACAAGTAGGCTTCAAATGAAGTTACTGTGAAACGCCCTAGTCGCCACATTCCAGCACCTGTTCGGGGAGGCTGTTGCGGGAATTGAACCGTGCTGCTGGCCTGCCTTGGTCTGCTTTCAAAGCCAGCGATTTAGCCCTATGCTAAACAACCTGTGTTGAATGTAGATGGAGATGTCCTGTTTAATAATAATCTTTATTAGTGTTACAAGTAGGCTTATATTAACACTGCGATGAATTTACTGTGAAAAGCACCTAGTTGCCACACTCTGATGCCTGTTCAGGTACACTGAGGGAGAATTCAGAATGTTTAAATCACCGAGTAAGGAAGTATTTCGGAACTTGTAGGAGGAAACCGGAGCACCCGGAGGAAACCCACAAAGACATGGGGAGAACGTGCAGACTCCGCACAGACAGTGACCAAGCCTGGAATCGAACCCGGGTCTCTGGCGCTGTGAAGCAACAGTGCTTACCACTGTGCTACCCATATTTCACTCACTGTCATGAATTAGACTGAGCTTGGTGACGGGGTGGGTTCTGATTAATCGTCCACTGGGGACATAAAAAGGGTAAGATTTGTTCTGGTTATCCTCTATCAGTGGCATATCAAATAGAGCAGAAAAATATAAGGGCATGAAATCTGACTTCTCTCTTCAGAGCTGATGAGAGCTGTCTGTGGACACATTGTCTGGAAGTTATTGTCTGTTAAATGCTAGAACTCCACATAACTTCCGCCACAGCCCACTGCTCCATTCATCATGTCCCACTGCAACAGTGTTTTTGTATGCGGTTCCTGTCACTGAGTCTCTCAGCCTGCAGTAATACATCGAGCTGTCAGACAGCCGGAGCTCACTGATCATTCCTCACTTATCCCCACACATTTCAAACTGTCGAACGATGCAGAAAATCGAGTCCCCCACCCACTGCAACTTTCTACTGAACTTTGGGGAAGTGTACAGGTGACTTCCCCCCCCCCCCCCCCCCCCCCGCCCTTGATGCCCCACAATGTCAGCAGCTCAGACTCCAGCTCAATAACCCTGAGCCCAGGTTCTGCAAGTTGCAGACACTCCCGCAGATATGATTGTCCAGGATGGCAATGTTCTCCAAAAAGTCCCACATACTGCAATCCCGGCACATCACCTGTCCTGTGGACAACTCCAGCCCACTTATAGGGGTTATTAACTTGAACAGAAATAAACAAAGGATGCGATTATCATAGATAGAATTTACAGTGCAGAAGGAGGCCATTCGGCCCATCGAGTCTGCACCAGCTCTTGGAAAGAGCACCCTACCCAAGGTCAACACCTCCACCGTATCCCCATATCCCAGTAACCCCACCCAACACTAAGGGCAATTTTGGACACTAAGGACAATTTATCATGGCCAATCCACCTAACCTGCACATCTTTGGACTGTGGGAAGAAACCGGAGCACCCGGAGGAAACCCACGCACACACGGGGAGGATGTGCAGACTTCACACAGACAGTGACCCAAGCCGGAATCAAACCTGGGACCCTGGAGCTGTGAAGCAATTGTGCTTTCCACAAGGCTACCGTGTTACCTAACACCCAACTCCTGCAGTCACACATGAACCCGCTGGTGTCTCAGCAGGTTGGATGATTGATTGAATCCCTTCCCACACTCGGGGCAAGTGAATGGCTTCTCCCCACTGTGAGTGCGTTGGTGTGTCTGGAGATTGGATGATTGAGTGAATTGTTTTCCGCACACGGAGCAGATGAATATCCTTTCCCCAGTGTGAATTCGCTGGTGTTGAATAAGGTGAGACGATTGTCTGAATCTCTTCTCACAATGAGAGCAACTGAATGGTCTCTTGTCAGTGTGAACAAGCTGGTGTTTGATTAGATCTGGAGAGGTTTGACTTCCGGTGGCTGTGATGGATCAGTAAGCCACACATCTGGGAGCTCCCGTTTTAAAGAGATTTTTCGGCTCTTTTGAGGCCCAAGGAAGATGAACCCCCGCGTGCGGTGCTGGTGAGGTTCCACCAGTTCAGTGATCGGGAGTGCGTGCTGCGCTGGGCCAAGAAGGTGAAGAGCAGCAATTGGGAGAATGGGGTAGTGCGGATCTACCAGGACTGGAGTGCGGAGGTGGCTAAGCGGCGGTCCGGATTTAATCGGACGAAAGACGTGCTTTATAGAAAAAAGATAAAGTTCGGAATGTTGCCGCCCGCGCGCCTGTGGGTAACTTATTCGGACCGGCATTATTATTTCGATTCCCCAGAGGAGGCGTGGGCCTTCGTGCGGACGGAGAAACTGGACTTGAACTAGGGGTTGGGGGTTGCGAGGTCGGCTGTAAGATATTAGTGCTGGATTCTGCTGTTGCTGTGTTCTCTTTTTCTTCTGTTGTTTTCTTCTTGTTTTAGTACTTTTGCAATTTTGATATGGTTATTTACGGAGGGGTTGTTCTGCTATGTTTTTGTTTTTGTGCTGTGGGACATTGTCTGGGCTGTGTATCTTGAGGGGAGGGTCAGGGGGGTATGTTGTATTCTATGCCGGAGTGGGGGTATGGGGTGGGGCTGATATTTGGGAGCTGCGTCAGAAGGGTGTGGTGGGGCAGTGCAAAAGCACGGGCTTTCCTCTGGTTTCCCGTGCTGCGGGGCTGGGGGGTGGAGATGGTGACGGGGGAGGCGGGGCCTTAACTGGTTCTTCCCCGCGCTGGAGCGGTGCCAGGAGGAGGGATAGATTGGGGGATGATCCCACTTCGGGAGGGGTTGGGCTATTGGCGGGAGTTTCCGGGGTCAGCAGAAGTTAGCTGACCCACGGAAGTACAATGGAGGACGGTTCGCGGCTGGGAGGGTTCCTAGCCTGGGGGGGAAGGGAGGGGGGGAAAGGGGAATACCGGGTTGCTGCTGGTAGGGTCAAGAAGGAGCTGGTGGGACAGAGGTGAGGGGTTGTCGCTATGGGGACGGGGTCGAGCAGGGGGTGCTGGCCTGGGGCGGGCAGTCAACGGGCTATGGCTAGCCGACGGGGGAGGGGGGCGGGACGCCCTCTGATCCGGTTGGTCACCTGGAATGTGAGAGGGTTGAATGGGCCGGTGAAGCGGTCGAGGGTACTGGCTCACCTGAAGGGGCTAAAGGCGGATGTGGCAATGCTTCAGGAGACCCACCTGAGGGTGGCGGACCAGGTCCGCCTGAGGAAGGGATGGGTGGGGCAGGTTTTCCACTCGGGGTTGGATGTGAGGAACCGGGGAGTGGCGATTCTGGTGGGGAAAAATGTGTTGTTTGAGGCATCGGAGGTGGTGGCGGATAAGGGGGGTAGGTATGTGATGGTTAGGGGCAGGCTACAAGGAGAGAAGGTGGTACTGGCTAGTGTGTATGCCCCAAATTGGGACGATGCGGGCTTTATGAGGCGTATGTTGGGACGGATCCCGGATCTGGAGGCGGGAGGTCTGATCATAGGGGGGGGACTTTAATACGGTGTTGGATCCTTCACTGGATCGGTCCAGCTCCAGGACGGGTAGGAGGCCGGCGGCGGCCAAGGTACTGAGAGGGTTTATGGACCAGATGGGTGGGGTGGATCCATGGAGGTTTGTAAGGCCGTGGGCACGCGAGTACTCTTTCTTCTCCCACGTACATAGGGTCTACTCTCGGATAGATTTCTTCGTGGTGAGTAGGGGACTGATTCCGAGAGTGGAGGAGGCCGAGTATTCGGCCATTGCAATCTCCGACCACGCTCCGCATTGGATAGAGTTGGAGATGGGAGAGGTGTGAGACCAACGTCCGTTGTGGCGGTTGGATGTGGGGTTGTTGGCGGAGGAGGAGGTGTGTAGGAGGGTCCGGGCAAGTATTGAGGGGTACCTTGAGGTGAATGATACGGGGGAGGTTCAGGTGGGGATGGTCTGGGAAGCCCTGAAGGCAGTAATTCGTGGGGAGCTGATATCCATCCGGGCACACAGGGAGAGGAGCGAGAGGGATAGACTGGTGGGAAAGATGCTGGAGGTGGACAGGAGGTATGCAGAGGCACCAGAGGAGGGACTGTTGGGGGAGAGGCGCAGCCTGCAGGCTAAATTTGATTTGCTGACCACTAGAAAGGCGGAGGCACAGTGGATGAAGGCACAAGGGGCAGTGTACGAACATGGTGAAAAGGCGAGTAGGATGCTGGCTCATCAGCTGCGTAAGCGGGATGCGGCTAAGGAGATTGCTGGAGTGAGAGATAAGAGTGGGAATGTGGTGCGGAAGGGGGTAGAGGTGAATGAGGTCTTCAAGGATTTTTACGGGGAACTGTACCGGTCGGAGCCAACGGGGGAGAGGAGGGGAATGGAGAGGTTCCTTGACGGGCTTTCTTTCCCGAAGGTGCAGGAGGAGAAGGTGGAGGGGTTGGGTGCGCCGATTGAGCTGGAGGAGCTAGTTAAGGGGATCGGGCAGATGCAGTCAGGGAAGGCACCGGGGCCGGATGGGTTCCCGGTGGAATTTTATAAAAAGTTTGTGGATCTAGTGGGCCCCTTGCTGGTGCGAACACTCAATGAAGCGTGGGAGGGGGGGACTTTGCCCCCAACGATGTCACGGGCGCTGATCTCGTTAATTTTAAAGAAGGACAAGGACCCCCAGCAGTGTGGTTCATACAGGCCCATATCTCTCCTCAACGTGGACGCTAAGGTGCTGGCAAAAATCCTGGCCACCAGGATAGAGGACTGTGTGCCAGGGGTTGGGCACGAGGACCAGACAGGTTTTGTGAAGGGAAGGCAGCTGAACACGAATGTGCGGAGATTGCTGAATGTCATTATGATGCCGGCGATTGAGGGGGAGGCAGAGATAGTGGTGGCACTGGATGCGGAGAAGGCCTTCGATAGAGTGGAGTGGGGGTACCTATGGGAGGTGTTGGGGAGGTTTGGATTTGGTGAAGGGTTCATTAGATGGGTAAGGCTGTTATATGAGGCCCTGATGGCGTGCGTGGCTACGAATAGGAGGAGGTCGGAGTACTTCCGGCTTTACCGAGGGACCAGGCAGGGTTGCCCCTTGTCCCCCTTGTTGTTTGCACTGGCAATCGAGCCGCTGGCGATGGCATTGAGAGATTCAGAGAGGTGGAGAGGCTTGGTGCGAGGTGGAGAGGAACATAGGGTGTCGTTGTATGCCGACGACCTGTTACTGTATGTGGCGGACCCGGTGGGAGGGATGCCGGGAGTGATGGAGTTACTAGCCGAGTTTGGGACCTTCTCAGGTTATAAATTAAACTTAGGCAAGAGCGAGGTGTTTGTGGTGCACCCTGGAGACCAGGAGGAAGGAATTGGTAGGCTCCCGCTTAGGCGGGCAGGGGAGAGCTTTAGGTACCTGGGGGTGCAAGTGGCCAGGGACTGGGGGACTCTCCACAAGCATAACTTTACCAGGCTGGTAGATCAGATGGAGGATTAGTTCAGGAGGTGGGACATGCTGCCATTGTCGTTGGCGGGGAGGGTGCAGTCCGTCAAAATGACAGTGCTTCCGAGGTTCTTGTTCCTTTTTCAGTGCCTGCCCATATTTATCCCCAGGGCCTTCTTTAGGAGAGTGACTAGCAGTATTCTGAGTTTTGTGTGGGCACATGGGACTCCGAGAGTGAGGAGGGTGTTCCTGGAGCGAGGAAGGGATGGAGGTGGGCTGGCACTGCCCAACCTTCTGGGGTACTATTGGGCAGCCAATGTGTCAATGGTGCGTAAATGGGTGATGGAGGGGGGAGGGGCGGCGTGGAAAAGAATGGAGATGGCGTCATGTAGAGGTACGAGCCTGGGTGCCATGGTAACGGCACCGTTGCCGCTCTCCCCTAAGAGGTTTACCACGAGCCCGGTGGTGGCAGCGACCCTAAGAATCTGGGAACAATGGAGACGGCATCGGGGGGAAACAGGGGCCTCGATGGAGGCTCCACTGGGTGGCAACCATCGGTTCATCCCGGGGAACACGGATGGGGGATTCAGGGGGTGGCAAAGGGCGGGCATCAGCAAATTGAGGGACCTGTTTATTGGCGGGAGGTTTGCGGGCCTGGGGGAACTGGAAGATAAATTTGGCCTTCCCCAGGGGAACATGTTCAGATACCTGCAGGTAAAGGCGTTTGCTAGGCGACAGGTAGAGGGATTCCCTTTGCTGCCCTCGCAGGGGGCGATGGACAGAGTGCTTTCGGGGGTGTGGGTAGGAGAGGGGAAGGTGTCTGACATCTATAAGGTAATGCAGGAGGTGGAGGAGTCGTCAGTGGAGGAGCTGAAGGCTAAATGGGAGGAGGAACTCGGGGAGCAGATAGAGGACGGGACTTGGGCGGATGCCTTGGACAGTCAACTCTTCCTCCTCATGTGCGAGGCTTAGTCTCATCCAATTTAAGGTGCTGCACCGGGCCCACATGTCCGGGACTAGGATGAGTAAGTTCTTCGGGGGTGAGGACAGGTGCACCAGATGTTCGGGGAGTCCTGCGAACCACGCCCATATGTTCTGGGCATGCCCAGCACTGGAAGAATTCTGGAAGGGGGTGGCGGGGACGGTGTCGAGGGTGGTTGGATCCAGGGTCAAACCAGGGTGGGGACTCGCGATTTTTGGAGTTGCGGTAGAGCCGGGAGTGCAGGAGGCGAAAGTGGCCGGTGTCCTGGCCTTTGCGTCCCTAGTAGCCCGTCGAAGGATTCTGTTACAATGGAAGGACGCAAGGCCCCCAAGTGTGGAGACCTGGATCAGTGACATGGCGGGATTTATAAAATTGGAAAAGGTCAAATTTGCCCTGAGAGGATCAATACAAGGGTTCTATAAACGATGGCAGCCTTTTTTGGACTTCCTGGCTCAGAGATAGGTAACTGGGTCAATAGCAGCAGCAACCCGGGGGGGGGGGGGGGGGGGGGGTGCATTATTGTAGTGTTTATTCTGTAACTTTATAGTGTGTTAATATGCGTTGTTAAAATGCTGGGTTGGTCATGGGGATGGGGCGAATGTATATGATTGTTAATATTATTGTTATTTTCGGTATTTTACTAAGGTGCGTCAATGTTGTATAAAATCAAAATTTCTCAATAAAAATGATTTAAAAAAAAAAAAGATCTGGAGAGGTTTTAAAGGAATCCTCACAGAAAAAGCATTTAAAAGGTCTCTCATCACTGTGAACTCTCTGATCCGACCCCAGGCTGGATGACTTTGTGAATCGCTTCCCACACATGGTGCAGGTGAACGGTCTCTCCCCAGTGTGACTGCGCCGATGGCTCTCCAGCTGGGATGGGTAACTGAATCCCTTCCCACAGTCCCCACATTTCCAAGGTTTCTCCATGGTGCCGGTGTCCTTGTGTCTCTCCAGGATGGATGATCAGTTGCAATCTTGATCAGACATAGAACATGTGCACTGTCTCTCCTCACTGTGAATGGTGTAATGTTTCTTCAGGCTGTGTAACTGGTAAAGCCCTTTCCACAGTCAGTTCACTGGAACACTCTCACTCGGGTGTGTGTTGTGTGGGTCTCGGTGCATTTCCAATCACACTGATATTTGAAATCTTTTCCCACAGACAGAACAGACAAACATTTCTCCTTCCACATTCAAAGGCTGATGATATTCAGGTCCTGATGAATCAAGTGACTGTGTCAGATCTTGACATGATGTTCAGTTTGCGTTACTCATCTTGAATCCTCCTTGTACTCTCCTCACAATGCATATTCTCACCTAGTTTTGAGTCATCAGCAAACATGGAAATATTGCATTCAGTCCCCACATCCAAATCATTGATGTAGATTGTGAATAGCTGGAGCCCAAGTACCGATCCTTCCCGTACCTCACTATTCAGTCTGCCAACCTGAAAATGACCTGATTATTCCTACTCTCTGTTTCCTGTGAATCCTCAATCCGTGCCATTATACTCCCCCCACTCTTATGTTTACTAACCTTCTCTGTGAGAGTTTATCAAAAGTCTTCTGAAGATCCAAATGCACAACATCCATTGGTTCCCTTTATCTATTCGGTAATAATATTATTAAACAAAATCTCCGAGCACTGTTAGAAGGACAGTAGGGGGAGTTCGCACTGCTCTCTGACTAATAGTTTACTCTCAACCAATCTCACTAAAAGAATCACTGGTCATTATCGCATTGCTGATTTTGGAGGCTTACTGTACACAGAGACATCCGAAGTTGTGAAAGGCACTATATACTACAAAGGCACTATAATACCATGTGCAGCATGGTAGCACAATTGGTTAGCACTGTTGCTTCACAGTACCAGAGTCCCAGGTTCGATTCCCTGCTTAGGCACTGTCAGTGCAGAGTTCTCCCTGTGTCTGTGTTGTTTTCCTCTGGGTGCTCTGGTTTCCTCCCACAATCCAGAAAGACATGCTGTTAGGTAATTTAGACATTCTGAATTCTCCCTCCGTGTACCTGAACAGGTGCTGGAATGTGGCGACGAGGGGATTTTCATAGTAACTTCATTGCAGTGTTAAAGGAAGCCTACGTGTGACACTAATAAAGATTATTATTATTATAAATGCAAAGTCTTCCAACTGCAACCCGGTTACTGTGGCTATCAGCAACAGCATAGACACTCCCCTGTTTCATAATGTACAAGCTTAACTCCTAAATCTGATTAACAGCAGGAATAACTGCAGAATTGGAACATTGCAGTCACTTGTGAACTCGCTGGTGTCTCACAAGGTTGGATGATTGAGTGAATCCCCTCCCACACACAGAGCAGGTGAATGGCCTCTCCCCAGTGTGAACTCGCTGGTGTCTCAGCAGGATTGATGACTCAGTAAATTCCTTCCCACACACAGAGCAGGGGAATGGCCTCTCCCCAGTGTGAACCTGCTGGTGTCTCAGCAGGGCCGATGACTCCGTGAATCTCTTTTCACACATTGAGCAGGTGAATGGTCACTCTCCAGTGTGGACTCGTTGATGTGTCAGCAAGTGGGATGACTGAGTGAATCGCTTTCCGCACTGGAAGCAATTGAAGGGTTTCTCCCCGGTGTGAACCTGTTGGTGTCGCAACATATTTGAAAATCGAGTGAATCCCTTGTCACACTGTGGGCAGGTGAATGGCCTTGTCCCGGTGTGACTGTATCGATAAATATCCTGATCAGAGGGATGACAACTGAATCCCTTCCCAACACCCCCACATTGTCCAGACAGACCTTCCCTTTTCCGGTCACACGTGTGTCTTCCCATATTGGTTGAATAGTTAAATCCAGGTCCACACGCTGAAGACGTGTACAGATTGTCTGCGCTGTGAATGCTGCTCTCTCCTTCCATATGGCCAATGTTACTGAGTCCTGATTAATTAAGTGACTCGGTTAGATTGATGTGGTGTCTGGGAGTCAGAGCTTCCTGTCTGTGAATCCACTCCTTGTTTAATAATTTATATCAGTAATTCCTGCAAAGAAAAAAATGCAGAAATTGAGGGTCGACAGTTTTTCTAACTTTACATTATTTTTGAAGCCACAAAACCTATTCTCCCTTATCTGAGTTCAAATCAGGCTCGCAACATCTGACCCTTTAAATTGCAACAGCAAAAGGTCACTGTCCCTTTAAATATGCCGAGTACATGTCAGAGCCACGCATGCTCAGTCGGTCCAAGTCAAACGGGCCGGCAAAGCGCCTGCGCGTTGGCCAAATTCCCAACGGAAAGTGTAGGGATTCTATGGATTGTAGTGCCATCATGTCGATGAGAAATTGGAGGGGCCAAGGATAGATCCTTGTTGGAGAGGAACGGGAGGTTGGAGATGGGATGGCCGTTTGCAAGGAGGTTGGGCATCAAGGGTTATTTTCTCAGGAACGGTGAGGATAGTGTAGTGGCAAAACCAGAAGAAAGAGAGAGAACTGTGAACAATATCAGTTAATGTGGGGAAGTTGGATGGACAGCGGTTTAGTGAGAATCGGGTCAAGGGAGCAGAAGTCAGGTCTCATAAACAAGATGAGATTGAACAGGACATGACAGGAGATCGGAGAGAAACCGGAGATAGATGTGAGTTCACAATCAGACGAGGGGAATGTTTAGTGACAGTTTGGCCTGGTGGAGCTAGTGGAAGGGAGGGAAGCAGCAGAGGCAGCTGATCAGATTGTCCACTCACTGTAATTACTTGTGAATTCGCTGGTGTGTCAGCAGGCTGGATGACTGAGTGAATCTCTTCCCACACTGGAAGCAGGTGAATGGCCTCTCCCCAGTGTGAATTCGCTGGTGTGTCAGCAGGCTGGATGACTGAGTGAATCTCTTCCCACACTGGAAGCAGGTGAACGGCCTCTCCCCAGTGTGAGTTCGCTGGTGTACAGTGAGGTCAGATGATGTCTTGAACCCAGTTCCGCAGTCGGAGCACCTGAACGGTTTCTCATCAGTGTGAATATGTTGATGACGCATCAGTTCCCCGGAACTTTTAAAGCACTTCTCACAGTCTGGGCATTGAAAACATCTCTCATCAGTGTGAACACATTGATGGTGGAGCAGTTCCCGGGAACTTTTATAGCACTTACTGTAGTCTTTACATTTAAATGGTCTCTTCTCATTGTGAACACTCTGGTGATTCAGCAGAGTGGATAACTGAGTAAATCCCTTCCCACACTCAGAGCAAGTGAATGGTCTCTCCCCAGAGTGAACCCATTGGTGTATCCGCAGGTTTGATGACCTACTGAACCCACTGCCACACACGGAGCAGGTGAACGGCCTCTCCCCAGTGTGAGTGTGCTGGTGTTCACTGAGTTGAGATGACTGCTTGAACCCAGTCCCACAGTGAGAGCACCTGAACGGTCGCTCGTTGGTGTGAACACGTTGATGGAGTATCAGGTCCCGGGAACATTTAAAGCACTTCCCACAGTCTGGACATTTAAATGGTCTCTCATCCATGTGAACTTGCTGGTGTGTCTTCAAGTCAGATGACCGAGTGAATCCTTTCCCACACACAGAGCAGGTGAATGGTCTCTTCCCAGTGTGAACTCGCTGGTGTCTCAGCAGGTTGGATGACTGAGCGAATCCCTCCCCACACACGGAGCAGCTGAATGGTTTCTCCCCGGTGTGCACTCGCTGGTGTTGCAGCAGGCTGGATGATCGAGAGAATCCCTTCCCACAATCGGAGCAAGTGAATGACCTCTCCCCAGACTGTCTGGGATGATGAATTTCCAGTTGAGATATGGTTTTGAATCCCTCCTCCTCACATTCCCAGGGTTTCTCCTCACTGTGAACGCTGCTTTTTCCTTCCATGGTCAAAATTCACCAATATTCAGGTTACGGTGAATTCGGTGACGTTGTCTGATGCTGATGTAATGTTTGATCTGAGTTTCCTGCCTGCAAATCCTCCCCTTCTAACTCTGAAATTGATTTAAAACAGAAAAAAGGGAATGAGAGAGAACCCACAAAAACACAAAGGCAGGTTGTGAAATTGAGCTGAATGAATCTGGTAACTTGTGGGGCCGGCACTGGGAAAAAGTGACCAGGAAAACTGTTGAACCTTTTGTGAAAAGTGAACTAGTTTGTTAATGTCCTTCAGGGAAGGGAACCTGCCGCCCGGCCTGAGCCCACACAAGATTTGGGCCTCTGCAAGAACACAAGAAATAAGAGCACAAGTAGACCATTCGGCCCGTCGACCCTGCTCTGCCATTGAACACGACTGTAGCTGATCTCAGTCTTCATTTCCACTTTCCCGTTAGCTTTCTCTGTCCTTTGACTTCCTGAGAGACCAAAAATCTCACCATCTCAGCCTTCAATATATTCATTGATGGATCATCCACAACCCTCTGGGCGAGAGAATTCTCTGCAAGAAACCGAGAGAGAAAGTCAAGGAGAATGAGGGAAAGGGAGAGGGAGCGAGAACAGAGTGGTGGAGGCGGGAGGGGGGGAGGGGGGGGGGGTGATGATAGGTGGCATTGGAGAGGCATTTTCTCGACTGACAACTGAATCATAATTTGACAGAATCTCCTAAATACTTGACCTCCACCACCTGGATGGACCAGGACAGCAGATGTATGTGAACATCACCACCTGCAAGTTCCTTTCCAAGATACACACTGTCCGATCTTATCAGACATCCAATGCTGGAGGAGCAGAACTTTCCTCTATTTCAATATGGACAAGACTGAACCAATTCCCGTCCACCGGGCCCACATGACGGTGGCCCAGATGAGTAAATTTTTTGGGGTGGAGGACAAATGCGCTAGGTGTGCGGGAGGGCCAGCAAATCGCGTCCACATCTTCTGGGCATGCCTAAAACTTAGGAGATACTGGGAGGGATTTGCGGACGTCATGTCCCAGATACTGAAAATCAGGGTGGTGATGAGTCCAGTGGTGGTAATTCTTGGGGTCTCGGAAGACCCGGGTGTCCAGGAGGAGAGGGGGGCCGACGTCTTGGCCTTTGCTTCCGTGGTAGCCTGGCGATGTACACTGCTGGCATGGAGGGCCTTAAAGCCCCCAAAGACCAAAGTATGGCTCTCAGACATGTCGAGCTTTTTAGGGCTGGAAAAAATAAGTTTGCCTTAAGAGGATCTGTATTAGGGTTCGCCCGAAGGTGGCAACCATTCATTGACTTCTTCGCGGGGAATTAAATGTCAGCAGTGTGGGGAGGGGTGGGAGATTAGAGTAGAATAGGGGGGATAAATAGGCGGGTACTGTTTATGAGGGAGGGGTGGTCTTTTGCACTATGTTTCTGCTTTGTGTTGATATTTGCACATTACTGTAACTGTTTACAATGCCAAAAATACCTCAATAAAATTGTTTATTTAAAAAAAAGACTGAACCCATTCCCTTCCTGTCCCGGCTACAAACTCCACTCCCTTGCCACCAATTCCATTGCTGTCAAATGTCTGAGGCTAAAGCAGACTGTTCACAACCATGGTGAAATATTTCACCCCGAGATGAGGTCTTGACCAGATCCACATCATCACCAAGATTGCCGATTTCCACCTCAGGAACAACTCCACCTTAGTCTCTATTCATCTGCTGCCATGAACCATCATCCATTCTTCTGTTACCTCTCAAACAAATTATTCCAATGCACTTGCAGCCAGACTCCAACATTAAACAACCCCCTCCATCCCATCCCAAACTCTGCTACCCATGTGCTTACTCACACCAGCCGCTGTGCCCACTGATCCACTGAAATGCTTCCTTTTAAAAGGCACAAAAAGTTTAAATTTCTCATTATTCTTTTCCTCAATGGTAGTGATCATCCCTGATCTCTGTAATCTCCTCCACACACACCCCTTTGAGATCTCTGCACTCATTTAATTCCAGCCACTTGAGAATTCCTGATTTGAATCTCTCCACCATTACTGCGTTGCCAAGGCCTCAATTTCTGGAATTTCCTCCTTAAAACTCCGACTCTCAAACTCACTTTCCTCAGTTAAGATTCTCCTTAAAATCTAATATCTCCTCATGTGACTCTGTGTCAATTGTTATTTTGTAATGATTCTCTGAACTTTTCTCTGAAAAGTTATATTCTGTTCAAGTCATAATATAAATTCGAATTATTGTCACTGTTCTGGACATATATTCTGCCCTATAAATAGGAATTTGTAACTCAGAGTGAAGCAGTTTGCTGGACACTCTGTCATGAAGAAACGTTTCAAAAATGTTGCCCCCAACAATGATGGCGACTGAGCATGCGCTCTGCTGCTCATGCTCCAATAAAGATGGTGGGTGCGCATGCGCACCATTGCCAGTACCAAATAAAGATGGCGGCCACACAGTCTCGTCTGTAACAAAGCTGCGGCCTCCACTCAGATCCCCAGGCACCGGTAGGTTATTTTCCGGATTTTCGGTGCAAATAACAAGTTCACGAAGCGCACCTGCACGGAGAACGAACGTTTTTCTGCGTCGCCATGAATCATATTGGGCATGCTTAATTCAGCCTTGTCCCGCCCTCTCGTTCACGCTGCGCTGATTGGCTGGAGGACCAGTCACTCCCGACCAGTTCTCCGTTCCAGCCAACTCTTTGCCTATTCGTCGGTGCTGCCGTCAATCACGTCGCGCATTGTGAGGTGTTAGATGAGGTCAGTTTCGGGGGGCGGGGTTTACAAACCCCAGAGCCGAATGTGAAACACCACTCTCGCTGTCCGTCACTTCCGGCTTCTCTCCACAAACAACCTCATTAAGACCGGGGGGGGGGAGGGGAGGGGAGGCACTGACCCAGTGACAATGTCACTGCATTAGTCACCCAGAGAGACAGGAAAATGTTCTGGGGACATCGGCTCCAATCCATTAAATTAATAACATCTGGAATTTAAAGTTAGTCTCAGTGATTCTGACTGAGGGTCACTGAGAAAATCTCCAATGTCACTGGATTAGGTCAAAAAGGCAGAAAGTAGGAAATTAGTTAGTTTAACGCCTGTTGTTGGGAAACTGTTGGAATCCATGTTGAGGAAGTAGTAACTGGACATTTGGAAAGTCAAACTGCAATCCATCAGAATCAGTGTGGTTTTGTGAAGAGTAAATCATGTTTGACTCATTTCATGCAGTTCTTGGACGATGGAACATGCCAAGTGGATAATGGGGTTTGTAGATGTATTTGGACTCCCAGAATACATTTGATAAGGTGTCACACATAGTTTACATAGAATTTACAGTGCAGAAGGAGGCCATTCGGTCCATCGAGTCTGCACCGGCTCTTGGAAAGAACACCCTACCCCCTACCCAAGGTCAACACCTCCACCTTATCCCCATAACACAAAAGGTAATAACGTTAAATCCCACGGGGTTGAGAGATAATATATTAGCTTGGATAGAGGATTGGCTAACCAACAGACAGCAGAGAGTGGGGATTAGATTTATTGACACATGTACTGAATAAAAATGTTTTTACCCAGAGGGTGGTGACAGTCTGGAATGCACTGCCTTCAGAGGGTGAGAGAGACGTGTTGCCTCACATTCTCTAAAAAAGTCCCTGGATGAAGACTGGCACGTCATAACATCGAAGGCTATGAGCCAAGTGCTGGCAAATGGGATTAGGTAGGTGGGTCAGGTTTATCATGTGTCGGTGCTAACTCGATGGACCGAAGGGCCTCTTCTGCACTGTGAAAAAATGAAATGAAAATCGCTTATTGTCACAAGTAGGCTTCAATTGAAGTTACTGTGAAAAGCCCCTAGTCACCACATTCCGGCGCCTGTTTGGGAAGGCTGGTACAGGAATTGAACCGTGCTGCTGGCCTGCCTTGGTCTGCTTTCAAAGCCAGCGATTTATCCCAGTGTGCTAAACCAGCCCCTTGGAGTTGCTGATGATACAAAGTTCGGTGGCATCATAGACAGCATAGATGATTGCATTAAATTGCAAGAAGATATTGACAGACAAGGTGAATGGGCAAGATTGTGGCATTATAAACAAGTGTGAGGTTATCTGTTTTGAACCAAAAAAGGATCGAACTGAGCACTTTCTGAATGAAAAGAGGTTCAGTACAGTGGGTGTCCAAAGAGACTTGGGGTTCATAGAATCTACAGCACGGAGACCGGCCCAAACTGGTCCATGCCAACCAAAAAGCTCATCCAAGTCAATCCCATCGGCCTGTATTTGGCCCAGATCCCTCTGAACCTTTCCTATCCATGTAGCTGTCCAAATGCCTTTTCAATGTTGGCAATGTCCCTGCCTCAATTTCCTCCGCCAGCTCATTCCGTACTATCCTCTGTGTAAAAGTGTTGATCCTTAGGTTCCCATTAATTCTTCCCCCTCTGAACATAAACCTGTGCCCTCTAGTTCCCGACTCCCTAATCCTGAGAAAAAGACTGAGTGCATTCACCCTATCCATGCCTCCCATGATCTTATACACCTCTAAGATCTCCCCTAAGTCCCCTACGCTCCAAAGAAAAAGGTCCTGGCCTGTCCAATCTCTCCCTATAACTCAGTCCCTTGAGTCCTGGCAACGTCCTTGTAAATCTCTTCTGCCCTCTCTCCGGTTTAATAACATATTTCATATAGCAAGGCGACAAAAACTGAACACCATACTCACAGACAGTGACCCAGCTGGGAATCGAACCTGGGACCCTGTAGCTGTGAAGCAACTGTGCTAGCCACTATGCTACCCTGCTGCCCTATCTACCTGTGACTCCACCTTTAGAGAACCATGCACCTGAACTCCAAGATCCCTCTGTTCCATGATACACCCTAAGGCCCTACCATTCACTGTGAAAGTCCGACCTTGGATTTGACTTTCTGAAATGCAACACCTCACACTTATCTGTATTGAACACCATTTGCCATTTCTCGGCCCACTTCCCCAGCTGATCAAGATCCTGCTGCAATTTTTGATAACCTTCCTCACTGCCGACAATATCGCTTATTTTAGTGTCACCTGCAAACTTACTGATCATGCCTTGTACATTCTCATCCAAATCGTTGATTATAGATACTAACAGCAATCTCCAAGTTACTGATCTCCGAGTTACTCCCGACTTAGTTAATTACTCCAGTTTCTCAAATTTAGAACAGATTCCCAACCAGCCAATCAGCTTTACTCTGAGGTACGTTATTTATATTCACTGTTCCGAAGCTCCTTCTCTCTGGATTTGCGGCAACTCCTCTCCCTGCTGTCTAGGCCGTGAATTCCTGAGGTACGTTATTTATATTTACTATTCCGAAGCTCCTCCTGCCTGGGTTCACACCAACTCCCTGTGTTGGTGAGATTCGTATCTGGGTGTCTGGAAAATCGTTAGGACAGTAACTGTCCTGAAAGATAATCAGCCACTTTGCTTCCCAATTGGCCGAGGAAGGCAGTGTGTCACAAGGATGGATGTGTTGACCGATTAATGGCTGGAGGATGGGGGCAGGTTATGTGATCAAACCTCCAGGAATACATTTAATCAAAGCTGGCGAGGAGAGAATGTTGTGAATTTCTACCCTAAACTGAGGTTTCTGTAAATTTACAGGATACTGGAAGTGGAGGTTTAACAGACGGGAAACGTAAACCAAACGTCACATTGCGATCTGACAGAGTCACTCGATTCATTAGAAACTGAATTTCAGCAGCATCTGGGTGTGGAAGGTAAAAGGTTTGTCTGTTCTGTCTGTGAGGGAAGATTTCAGGTCTCAGTGTGACTGGAAAGCCCCGAGATTCACAAACCCTGGTTAGGCCAAACCTGGAGAACTGTGTTCAGTTCTGGGCAACAAACCTGAGGAAGGATAGAATGGCCTCGGAGGGAGTGTAGCACAGATTTACCTGAGTGATATCTGAACCTTCCGGGGTTAAATTACTAGATTACACAAACGAGTCAGAGACATGATGACACAGAGAAGGGCATTCGGCCCATTGAATCCATGCTAGCTCTCTGGAGCAATCCAGTCAGTCCCATTCTCCTGCTCTATCCCTGTATTCTCGCAGGTTTTTTTCCCTCAAGTGTGTATCCAATTTCCTTTTGAAATCAAATCATTCATTGTATCTATTTTCAAACTCCCTCATAGGCAGCAAGTTTCAGTTCATTGCCGCTCGCTGTGTAAAAACATATCTCATATCACCTCATATCTCCTGTACCTTTTACATACAAACTAGGAACAGGCCACTTGGCCCCTCGAGGCTGCTCAGCATTCAATAAGATTGCGGCTGATCTCATTCTAACCTCAACTCCACATTCCTGCCTACACCTGATAACCTTTCACCCCCTTGCCCATCAAGAATCTATCCAGCTCTGCCTTAAAAATATTCAAGGGCTCTGCTTCCACTGCCTTTTAAGGACGTGATTTCAAAAGTCTTACAACCCTCAAGAGAATAAAAAAATCCTCATCTCCATCTGAAATGGGCGACCCCTTATTTTGCAACAGTGATGCCCTCGTTCCAGGTTCTCCCACAAGAGGAAACATCCTCTCCACATCCACCCTGTCAAGACCCCTCAGGATCTTGTATCGTTCAATCCAGGTTTTACCCAAAAATTTTAATCTGTGTTTCGACTGTTTGTACGATCAGTGAATGGAAACAGAGGGCGCGATTCTCCGCTCCCATGATGGGTAGGAGAATAACAGGAGGTGAGCTCCCGCACATCCCGCTATTCTCCCACCCCCCCAAAATGGCGTGCCGCAAAACCCGCGGAGAATCGCGGTCCGCCGTTTTTCACGGCAGCCCGCGATTCTCCGACCCCGATGGGCCGAGCGGCCGGCCGTTTCACGACCGTTTCACGATGGCGGCAAACACACCTGGTCGCTGCCGTCGTGAAACGGGAGTGAGAAGCCCGTTTGGGGATTCTGGGTGGCCTACAGAGGCAAGAGCACCACGACTGTGCTCAGGAGGGGACAGGCCCGCGATCCGTGCCCACCGATCGTCGGGCCGGCGTCCAAATCGGACGCACTATTTATCTCCGCCGCCCCGCAAGATCAGGCCGCCACGTCTTGCGGGGCGGCTGAGGGGAATGACGGCCACCGCGCATGCGCGGGTTCGTGCCGTCATCGTCATGACGTCATGCGCGGATTGGCGCTATCCAACCTGCGCATGCGCAGCTGGCGTCATTAGGCGCGTCAGCCGCGACATTTTCAACGCGCCAGGCCTTCGGCCGAGTTACCCCGACACGGCCCGTCTATCCCCCCGGGAGGGCAGAATAGGGGGCTGGGAGAGGCTATTGACGCCATTGTGAGCCTCTCCAGGTTTCACGACGGTGTGGGCCTTTGGGAGAATTCCGCCCAGAGTTTCTTTGTCCACCCGATGAAATCTGGCATAATCTTGTGGACTTGAATCAAATCTCCCCTCAACCTCCTTTGCTGGAACCATTCCGGTAAATCTCCTCTGAACCTTCTCCAAGAACCTTCCCATTCTTCCTGAAGAGTGGTGACCAGAGCTTTATAAAGATTCATAGAATAAAATTAGAACCATAGAATTCCTACAGTGCAAAAGGAGGCCTTTCAGCCCATCGAGTCTGCACTGATTCTCTGAAAGGGTACCCCACACTCCTACCCTGTCCCTGTAACCCCATAGCCCCACCTAACATGCACATCCCTGGACACTAATGGGCAATTTATCAAGGCCAATCTACCTAACTTTCCCTTCTTTGGACTGTTGGAGGAAACCTGAGCTCCGGGGACACACAGACATGGGGAGAAACTGCAAACTCCACACAGACAGTCACCAAGGCCAGAATTGAACCCGGGTCCCGGCACTGTGAGGCAGCAGTGCTAATCACCGTGCCACCAGAAGCATAGTTTTGGTATCAATATTGCTGTTTAAGAAGCTCAAGATCGAGTTTGCTTTGCCATCTCTATTCTCTATAATCTATCTTGTAGATATACAAAATCTCTCTTCACCTCTTTCTCTCTCCTCCCAAAGGGGCCAGTTGGGTTTTTCTGACAATCCAGCAGTTTTCATAGTCACTTTTTCCCAGAGCCGGCCCCACAAGTGACCAGATTCATTCAGCTCAATTTCACAACCTGCCTTTGTGTTTTTGTGGGTTCTCTCTCACTCACCATTTTCTGTTTTAAATCAGTTTTACAGGGTGTTCGCAGAGCAGGCTTCAAAGTCTGGAAACTCAAATCAAGCGTCACATCAGGATCTGACAGAGTCCTCAATTTATCATATCCTGAATATCATCGTACTTTGAACATGGAAGGAAAAAGCATCGTTCATAGTGGGGAGAAACCGTACATGTGTTGTGTGTGTGGACGAGGATTCGCTCGATCATCAGCCCTCACAAGCCACAAATGCCGTCACACAGAGGAGAAACCGTGGAAATGTGGGGACTGTGGGAAAGGATTCACTTCCCCATCCAAGCTGGAAACCCATCGACGCAGTCACACTGGGGAGAGACCATTCACCTGCTCCAAGTGTGGGAAAGGATTCACTCAGTTATCAGCCCTGCGGAAACACCAACGAGTTCACACTGGGGAGAGACCATTCACCTGCTCAGAGTGTGGGAAGGGATTCACTGAGTCATCCGAACTGCTGAGACACCAGCGAGTTCACTCCAAAGAGAGACCATTCATCTGCTCCGAGTGTGGTAAGGGATTCACTCAATCATCCGCTCTGTCCACACACCAGCGATTCCACTCCAGGGAGAGACCATTCACCTGCTCAGAGTGTGGGAAGGGATTTACTATTTCAGCCCACCTGCTGAATCACCAGCGAGTTCACACTGATGAGAGACCGTTTCAGTGTCCAGACTGTGGGAAGTGCTATAAAGGTTCTGGGGATCTGATGAGCCATCAACGTATTCACACTGACGAGAGACCGTTTAGGTGCTCTCACTGCGGGACTGGGTTCAGACAATCATCTGATCTCACTGTACATCAGCGAATTCACACTGGGGAGAGGCCATTTGCTTGCTCCAAATGTGGGAAGAGATTCACTCAGTCATCTGCCCTGTACAAGCACCAGAGAATTCACACTGGGGAGAGACCGTTCACCTGCTCCACGTGTGGGAAGGGATTCACTCAGTTATTCAACCTGCAGAAGCACCAGCGAGTTCACACTGGGGAGAGGCCGTTCACCTGCTCTGTGTGTGGGAAGGGTTTCACTCAGTCATCCAACTTGCAGAAGCACCAGCGTGTTCACACTGGGGAGAGGCCATTTGCCTGCTCTAAGTGTGGGAAGGGATTCACTCAGTCTTCTGACCTGCTGAGTCATCAGCAAATTCACACTGATGAGAGACAGTTTCAATGTCCAGATTGCGGGACGTGCTATAAACGTTCTGGGGAACTGATGCGCCATCAACGTGTTCACACTGACGAGAGACCATTCGTCTGATCCGAGTGTGGGAATGGATTCACCACTTCATCCCACCTGGTGAGACACCAACGAGGCCACAAGTAACCACAGTGATTGAATTTTGCTGTTACTCACATTCAGGACTGAACCATGTTCATTTGGGTCTCTTTCTGCTGATAACAAACTCCAGCCCATTTACAGGGGCTAATATTCTGGCTGAAAGTCAAATAAATTAGATTTGTGTGAAATACACAGTGTTGAAGCTTTTTAATATCTCTGACACAACAAGTCAGTCCCTTTTGAAGTACTCACGCTCTCCCCTGTCTCTTCCATCCTTGCCTCCAACAAGAAGTGTGAGGAGCTTGTGGAGCTTCTTTGTGACTGAGATTGAGTCAATCCGATCAGCTGCCTCTGCTGCTTCCCTCCCTTCCACGAGCCCACCGGACCAAACTGTCTCAATGTCATCCTTTCCCGAGCCCGGAACCCACATCTTTCTCTAGTTTCTCTCCCATCTCCCCTCATGCCCTCTCAGAGCTCATCTTGTCCATGAGCTCCTGCTCCATCGATCCTATTCCCACTGAGCTACTGATCAGCCAACTACCCTGTGTCCATGGATATTGTCAACATTTCTCTCTCTTCAGGTACTGTCCCTCTGTCCTTCAAATCTGCCATCATCACCCGCCTCCTCAATAAAACAAACCCTTGACCCTGCCTTCCTTACAAATTACTGCCCTATCTTCATTACTGCCTCCTCTCCAAACTCTTTGAACATGTTGCCACCTCCCAAATCCTTGCCCATCTTTCCCAGAACTCCCATGTTTGAATCCCTTCAATCAGGCCTCTGCCCTGTCACAGTGAAATACAAGAGACAAACAGAATCGTACCCAGAGAGAAAGACAGACAATCCAGGAGCTTGGATCCAACACGGATATGTCCATAAGACGAAAGACAAGGGTAGCAGCACAGTCATTATCGAGAGACAACAATACCTGCTGGAGACAGACAGACAACTAGACAATACGAATCACAACACCAAGCTACCTAGACCTATATACCCGAGACAAGAAGGAGAATTGGAGACAGATGGGAAGAACTCGGACTCCAGACACATTAACCAAAAACAGGTGGAATATCTGAGGGGACAACAGGTCGAACCAAGGAAGTTCTACCTGCTTGCTAAAATACACAAACACAGAATAATAATAATCTTTATTATTGTCACAAGTAGGCTTACATTGACACTGCGTGAAGTTACTGTGAAAAGCCCCTAGTCAACATACTCTGGCGCCTGTTTGGGTACACAGAGGGAGAATTCAGAATGTCCAATTCACCTAACAAGCGCATCTTTCGGGACTTGTGGGAGGAAACCCACGCAGACACTGGGAGAAAGTGCAGACTCCGCACAGGCAGTGACCCAAGCGAGAATTGAACTCGGAACCCTGGCGCTGTGAAGCAACTGTGCTACCCACTGTGCTACCGTCAGGGATATGCCGCCAGACACACCCAGTGGATCAGACTGAGAGGAAATCCTACAGAATCATAGAATTTACAGTGCAGAAGGAGGCCATTTGGCCCATCGAGCCTGCACCGGCCCTCGGAAACGGCACCCTACTTAAGCCATGCCTCCACCCTATCCCCGTACCAACACCTAAACACACAGTCATGGCTGGAATAGCTGAAACATCAACACACTGCTCCTGGTAGTTGATGGTATGGTGGTTCAATAAATATAATTAGTGGATTAAAAATATGTGTAATTTAGAGTTAAAAATGCCAGATTAACTCAACAGGTCTGGCAGCATCATAGAATCCATACAGTGCAGAAGGAGGCCATTTGGCCCATCGAGTTTGCACCAACCCTACAAAAGAGCACGTAACACAGGCGCACTTACCCTGCACTCTCCATCTTTTGAAACTAAGGGGAAATTTAGCATAGCCAATTCACCAAACCTGCACATCATTGGACGGTGGAGGGGCGACACGTGGTACAGTGGTTAGCACTGGGAATTTATAGCACATTCATCCTGGGGAGAGACCATTCACCTGCCTTGAGTGTGGGAAGGGATTCACTCAGTCTGCCCACCTCACTTCACACCAACGTGTTCACTCTGACACGCGACCTTTTAAATGTTTCGCCTGAGAGAAGAGTTTCAAAGGCAAAATGGATCTGCTGATTCACCAGCGCAGTCACACTGGAGAGTGGCCGTTCACCTGCTCCGTGTGTGGGAAGGGACTCACTCAGCAGTCCCTCCGGCTGAAACACCAGCGCATTCACAGCAGGGAGGGAGCGTTCATCTGTTCCAAATGCGGGAAGGGATCCATTCGGTCATCCACCCTGCTGACACACCAGCGAGTTCAGAAGTGCCTCCAGGACTCTGCTGTTATTGATGTTAATCACATCCAGGACTGAACCAAAATCACACCCAGGACAGAACCATGTTCATTCTGACAGATGGAGTTTGTTTGAGTTGATGTTAATAATCCCTGAAACTGAGATTAGAATAGATTGGTGCTTGAGAGCCAGCACAGACACAATGGGACAACGGGCCTTGTTTTGTGCTGTAAAACTCTATAACTCTAACCCATCTCACTTCACACCACCATGTTCACTCTGACTCGACCTTTTATGTGTTCTGACTGTGAGAAGAGCTTTAGAAGCAAAATGGATCTGCTGACTCACCAGCGCGCTCACACTGGAGAGAGACAGTTCACTGCTCCAAGAATGGGAAGAAATTCACTCAGTCATCAACCCTGCAGAAACATGAGTGAATTCACACTGGGAAGAGGCCATTCACCTGTTACAAGTGTGGGAAGGGATTCTCTCATTCATTCACCCTGCAGAAACAGCAGCAAATTCACACTGGAATAAATCCTTTAAAAACATTTCTCCCTGTGTCTGCATGGGTTTCGCCCCTACAACCCAAAAGATCTGCAGGATAGGTAGATTGGCCACACTAAATTGCCCCTTAATTGGAAAAAATAATTGGGTACTCTAAATTTATTTAAAAAAAATTTTAAATATTGTTGTCAAAGCTTTTCCTCTTGTACTCATCAGCATAGATGCAAGAATACCAAATTTAAAAGGGAACAATTTATACTGACTGAGTATAAATTGGTTGGTAAGTGGACTCCGATTGGTTGAGGGGCTGCCATGAAGAATGCACCAGGGAAACATTACCTAAAGCTCTTGCTGAAATGCAAAAATATCAAGTGAATTCTGATTGCTTGATGTGTTGGCATGGGGTCTGCATCAGGGAACATTTGGCCTCCAAGCTTTTTAATTGAAAAGATGCAGCACTAGGACAAATTCTTTTGTATGCAGATGTCTAGCCCTGCATTTGAATCTGAAAAATTCCAAGATCTGGATCTAGTCATGAACAGAGTGGATAGTTAGGAGCTTTTTCCCGGGGTGGAAGAGTCAATTATTAAGGGACAAAGGTTTAAGGTGCAAGGGGAAAGTTTAGAGGAGATACGCGAGAGAAGTTTTTTACACATAGGGTATTGGGTGCCTGGAACTTGCTGCCAGAGAAGGCGGTGGAAGCAGGTACGATAGTGATGTTTAAGGGATGTTTTGACAAATACATGCATCGGGTGGGGAAACAGGGCTACGAACCCTGTATGTGTTGAAGGTTTTAGGTTACATGGGCAGCATGGACGGCACAGGTTTGGAGAGCTGAAGGGCCTGTCCCTGTTCTGTACTTTTATTTGTATTTATAATCTTTGTATAGTCCACATTCTTAACTAATCCAATTATTTCTTCCTTAGAACATAGCCATCTATTGTTACCGACAGGAATGCCAACATTCTCAAACAATTAACATTCAAAACAAATCACAACAATCTCAAAGAAAAGAACAATTTATCTGATCTATTGTGAACGGATGCTTTAAAACATTTCGAGATCCCAGTCTTAACAAAAAGTAGATGAAACGAAATGAAATGAAAATCGCTTACTGTCACAATGAAGTTCAACGAACTTCAAATGAAGTTACTGTGAAAAGCCCCTAGTCGCCACATTCCGGCGCCTGTTCAGGGAGGCTGTTACGGGCCTCTTGCATGGACATACTCTGTCGGTGACCAATGTTTTGTGATATCTGTCCACTAGTTTCTGAGATAAATTATTTACAGCAGAATTATAGGGGGGTGAACATTATCTCTGCTCATCTTCTGTGGCAGAGGTACTTTCAGTACATTGACCAGCCTGACGTCTATTCTCCGACAGTGTTACATAGGGGAAAAGGGGGTGATTCAAGTCAGCAAGTCAATGCATCCTCTTTTAATGGCCAGTTCAAATATAAACTCAGAATTAGAAAAGAATAGGAAATGGGAGAAAAGAAAGTGTTTTATTCACAGATGTTGGATACAGGAGGTTTCAGTCCGTATTAAACTCAACCTTCATTCACAAGCTGGAGGACCAGAGTCCTTCCGGTTTTCCAGAAACCCCCCATTGGCCGGACCGTTTCCCTGGAAACCTTGGCTCCACGTGATGATGGGGAGGGTGGTGCCGAAGATGTCCCTGCGGAGAATAGTGATTCCTATTGGTTGATTCAGGCCGGGCTCCATTGTGACGTCACTGCCTCAGAGGGGCGCTCCCAGCCAGCGGGAGGATATCACTGGTTCCAGAAGCAAGACACAGCGGATTGGACAACAGCTCAGCGCGTCTGGAGGTCAAAGTACCTCCCAGCACCACGTGGGCTCAGGTTCCGCCCTCATTGTGGTCGGAGCTGTGTTTGACCAATGGCAAGTCCTGGCACACCGGAAGTGCTCTTTCGGTGATTGCAGCCAATCAATGTGCGAGCTTTGTACTAATGGCGACAAGGAGCTTCCTCTATTGTCTGAGCCTGGAGCTTGTGAATTTGCGCATTCCTGCCGAGCAAAGCTGCTGTTCCATCTCTGAATGAAGATTAAGCTTCACACAAGCTAAAATGTCATCCTCTGACCCACATCTGTGAGTAAGACACTTTCATTTCGCCCCCCTTTCTACTTCTTTTCTCATTGTGAGCTTAAATAATTGACTTGCAGGAACTGGAGGGAAAGGAAATGAATCCAGGGAGGGTGCAGACTCCGGAAAGGTTGGCCCAGGTCTCTCTCTCTCTCGAAGACAGTGACATCCTTTGCTCCCTCAACTTGATCAATTTATTTGTCTGGCTTAAAGGATGGTCTCTTTCCTAATGTTCACAACTAAAGGGTTTTGTGGCTGACATAATGAATTAATATAATGCAGAGATGCCGGCGTTGGACTGGGGTGAGCACAGTAAGAAGTCTTACAACACTACGTTAAAGTCCAACAGGTTTGTTTCAAACACGAGCTTTCGGAGCGCAGCTCCCTCCTCAGGTGAGTGGAGTATGATACCTCTCCAATCACCTGAGGAAGGAGCTGTACTCCGAAAGCTCATGTTTGAAACAAACCTGTTGCACTTTAACCTGGTGTTGTAAGACTTCTTACTGAATTAATATAGGACAGAGATATGTCTCGTGTTGTTGTAAGGTACATAAGGTCTATCATTTTTCAAAAGTTGCAGTGCAGAAGGAGGCTATTCGGCCCAACGAGCCTGCACTGGCCCTTGGAAAGTGTACCCCACCTAAGAACACGCCTCCGCCCTATCCCCGTAACTCAATAACACAACCTTTTTTGGACA
This sequence comes from Scyliorhinus canicula, assembly GCF_902713615.1. Lineage (NCBI taxonomy): Eukaryota > Metazoa > Chordata > Chondrichthyes > Carcharhiniformes > Scyliorhinidae > Scyliorhinus > Scyliorhinus canicula. The sequence continues at coordinate 849,747 of NW_024055676.1, forward strand.
CTAAGGGCAATTTATCATGGGCAATCCACCTAACTGGCACATCTTTGGACTGTGGGAGGAAACCGGAGAACCTGGAGGAAACCCACACAGACACGAGGAGAACATACAGACTCCACACAGACAGCGACCCAAGCCAGCAATCAAACCTGGGACCCTGGAGCTGTGAAGCAACTGTGCTAACCACTGTCCTACCGTGCTCCCCTCATGAAGTACATTCATTATTACTTCTGTCTGTTACTGTAGCTGTGTTGTATATTCCCAGTCATAGAACCATTACAGCACAGGAATCCCATTTGACAACTCAAGTTCATATTGTCTTTCAGTCGAGGAATCCAGTCAGTCCCATTCACTGTCCATATCCCCATAGTCCTTCAAGTATTTTTCTTTCAATTACCCATCAAATTCCTGTTTGATGTAGTTTGTTTAAAAAAAAAATTAATTTAGATTACCCAATTATTTTTTCCAATTAAGGGGCAATTTAGCATGGCCAATCCACCTACTCTGCACATTTTTGGGTTAGAACATAGAACATAGAACAGTACAGCACAGAACAGGCCCTTCAGCCCTCAATGTTGTGCCGAGCCATGATCACCCTACTCAAACCCACATATCCACCCTATACCCGTAACCCAACAACCCCCCCCTTAACCTTACTTTTATTAGCACACTACGGGCAATTTAGCATGGCCAATCCACCTAACCCGCACATCTTTGGACTGTGGGAGGAAACCGGAGCACCCGGAGGAAACCCACGCACACAGGGGGAGGACGTGCAGACTCCACACAGACAGTGACCCAGCCGGGAATCGAACCTGGGACCCTGGAGCTGTGAAGCATTTATGCTAACCACCATGCTACCCTGCTGCCCCAAGTTGTGGGGGCGAAACCCACGCAGACACGGGGAGAATGTGCAAAGTCCACACGGACAGTGACCCAGAGCCGGGATCGAACCTGGGACCTCAGCGCCGTGAGGCGGTTGTGCTAACCACTAGGCCACCGTGCTGCCCTTTGTTTGATGTAGTTGAATGTCTCTGCATTCATCACCCTTGTAGTCTTTGTGTTTGTGTTCATAAACAGTCATTATCTTAATCTAATTCTACTGCTATGACTCACTAAACTCTGATCAAGCAATACAGTACTGTAAGTGAAACAGATTTTTAGTCTGGTATTTAAACATGTGTATGTTTATAGTCTAGCATCTGCATTAAGATTTTTAGTGCTGTGTACTCGACAGGAAGTGGTGAGCATGGATCTGTCGAGGAGTCGCACAAATTGTCACCTACCGGAGAATTGGGAGGGCGTACAGCAGAGTGAGAACAGTGTGTGTGTGGGATGGAGATTTACAGCTTTCTTAAAATAAGAGAGGAAAGAACGTTCTATTGGAACTAGAATTGGCTGTTCTGAATTTCTATCCTGGACTGATGGTGCTAACTTTTCTAAACTCCTTTTACAGGACGTTAGAAGTAGAGAATTTGGAAACGGAAATCTTGAACGAATCATCACGTCAAGATCTGAGAGTCACTGGCACATGAATATCATTGGCTTTTGACTCTCAAAGGAGAAATGTTTGTCTGCTTCAAAAGGTTTTAAAAATCGATGTGACTAGAAAGGCAATCCGACAACCTCCCTCCCCCCGAGTGAGAGTGGTCCAGCAAACTGAGTGTGGAAGAGTTTGGCCTTGACATAGGCTGTTAAAGCTTTGCACCATTCACATTGAGGAGAGACCGGACAAGTGTTTTGTGCATTGTTCAGGCTTTAACTGATCATTGAATTTGGAGAGTCATTGGACACTTGCACTGTGGAGAAACCATGGAAATGTGGGGACTGTGGGAAGGGATTCTGTACGCCCTCTGCACTGGAAACTCATCAACGCAGTCACATTGGAGAGAGGCCGTTCATCTGCTCTGACTGTGGGAAGGGATTCACACAGTCATCCAACCTGCTGAGACACCAGCGAGGTCACACTGGGGACAGACCATTCACCTGCTCTGAATGTGGAAAGGGATTCACCAATTCATCCAACTTGCACACACACCAGCGACTTCACACTGGGGAGAGGCCTTTCACTTGCTCCGAGTGCGGGAAGGGATTCAGTCATTTGTCTAATCTGCTGAGACACCAGCGAGTTGGCAGCAGGGACAGGTCATTCATCTGCTGTCAGTGTGAGAAGCGATTCTGTGATTCATACACCCTGCGCCTGCATCAGCGAGTTCACACTGGAGAAAGGCCATTCACCTGCTTTGACTGTGGTAAAGGATTCACTCAAGTATCCAACCTGCTGAGACACCAGCAAGTCCATAAGTGATGATAGGGGTTGGATTCTGCTGTTAATCACATCCAGGAATGAACCATGTTCATTCTGATAGTTGGAGAGACAGAGAGTTTCTTTCTGTTGGACTGGCCAGTCTTGCCACTTTGCTTCCAGTGAGCCGGTTTTGTGACGGGGAGTGCACATTTTGACTGAAGTGATCCACAAAAGCAGATGTAGTACATTTATTTTATTCTGGATAGTAAATAGTGTTTTTCCTGACACTGCAGATAATTCTAAAATAATACATTTTTCTCTCTTCCATTGAGTCGGCTCAGTTGGTCTGTGTCAGTATTTATGCTGCACCTGACCATCTGCCCACCCCTCTCATCTCCCCATCAGCATCTCTTCCTATTCCAAATCTAGCTTGTCCACAAGAGGTAGGAGCAGAAGTAAGCCATTCGGCCCATCAAATCTGCTCTGTTATTCAATGAGATTGTGGCTGATCTGACAGGATCTTGAACTCCACTTTCCCACCTTATCCCCATAACCCCCGATTCTTTTACTGATTAAAAATCTATCTTAAACTTGAACATACTTAATGACCCAGCCTCTACAGATAAGGAGGGGTATGGAGGGTGAGAAGAGGGAGGCGGGATCAGGATATTGAATCAGATGATCAGCCATGATAATGAATGGTGGAGCAGGTGTAAAGGGCCGCATGGCCTCCTGCTCCTATTTTCTATGTTTCTATGTAACTATTCACAGTATTGTTTTAGCAGGACTTCCCTATTTTTACATCCCATTCCATTTGAAATAAAGACCAACATTCCATTTGTCATCCCAATTACCTGCTGAACTTAGAAAGGGTCAAGAGCTTCAGGTTTTTAGGTGTCCAGATTACCAACATTCTGTCCTGGTCCCCCCATGCTGACAATATAGTTAAGAAAGCCCAACAACGCCTCTACTTTCTCAGAAGACTGAGGAAATTTGGCATATCAGCTTCGACTCTCACCAACTTTTACAGATGCACCATTGAAAGCATTCTTTCTGGTTGTATCACAGCTTGGTATGGATCCTGTTCTGCCCAAGGTCGTGAATGTAGCCCAGTCCATCACGCAAACCAGCCTCCCATCTATTGACTCTATCTATAATTCCTACTGCCTTAGAAAGGCAGCCAGTATAATTAAGGACCCCACGCACCCTGGACATACTCTCCTTCCGTCAAGAAAAAGATACCAAAGTTTGAGGTCACGTACCAACCGACTCAAGAACAGCTTCTTCCATGCTGCCATCAGACTTTTGAATGGACCCACCTCGTATTAAGTTGACCTTTTCTCTACACCCGAGCTATGACTGTAACATTACATTCTGCAGCCTCTCCTTCCTTCTATGTATGGTATGTATTGCTTGTACAGCATGCAAGAAACAATACTTTTCACTGTATACTAATACATGTAACAATAATAAATCAAATCAAAACTTGCAAGAGACTTCAGCTAGCTTTCTGTGATTTATCCACAGGACCCCAAATCCCTCTATGCTGCAACTTTCTGCAGTCTTTCCCCATTTAAACAACATTCAGCTCCTTTATTCTTCCTGCCAAAGTACATTAACTTCACATTTTCCTCCATTATATTCCATTTGCCAAGTTTTTTGCCGCTCATCGAACCGGTCTATATGCGTCATATTGTGTCATCCTCCCCATTTGCCCTCTCCTTCAATGGATTCCAGCTGTTCACCTCAACTACTCGCTGTGGGAGTGAGTTCCACATTCTCACCACTCACTCGGTAAAGAGGTTTCTACTGAAATGCCTTTTGGATTATTGATCCCTTCATAATCTGAAAAGATTTCATCCAGTCAGTTTTCTCTTTTTGGGAGAAAAGCACCCAGCCTTTCCTGAAGTTTAAATGCTCTCGGTTCTGGCGTTATTCTTGAGATTCTTTGTATCTTCTTCAGTGCCTCTATTTTCTTTTTCGAAAAGGAGATCACTGTATAGTTTAATCCTGATTCTAAACAAGTTGATCATAAGTTCCCTGATTTCCAAGTCAATCCCTGGACTGGATGCCAATATATGGGATCTCTATCGAAGGAAGAGTTAAGATTCTTATCGAGGCTGGAGAGTTCATTGATGAGATTGGCACCAGGGATAGGGGACTTCAGTTAGCTTGGATTGGATTGGATTTGTTTATTGTCACGTGTACCGAGGTACAGTGAAAAGTATTTTTCTGCAAGCAGCTCAACAGATCATTCAGTACATGGGAAGAAAAGGGAATTAAACAAAATTCAAGAAAATACATAATAGGAAAATACATAAGCATTGGCATCGGATGAAGCATACAGGGTGTACTGTTAATGAGGTCAGTCAATAAGAGGGTCATTTAGGAGTCTGGTGACAGTGGGGAAGAAGCTGTTTTTGAGTCTGTTCGTGCGTGTTCTCAGACTTCTGTATCTCCTACCCGATGGAAGAAGTTGGAAAAGTGAGTAAGCCGGGTGGGAGGAATCTTTGATTATGCTGCCCACTTTCCCCCGGCAGCAGGAGGTGTAGATGGAGTCCATGGATGGGAGGCAGGTTCGTGTGATGGACTGGGCGGTATTCACGACTCTCTGAAGTTCCTTGCGGTCCTGGGCCAAGCAGTTGCCATACCAGGCTGTGATGCAGCCCGATAGGATGCTTCTTTCTATGGTGCATCTGTAAATGTTGGTAAGGGTTAATGTGGACATGCCGAATTTCCTTAGTTTCCTGAGGAAGTATAGGCGCTGTTGTGCTTTCTTGTGATAGCGTCGACGTGAGTGGACCAGGACAGATTTTTGCTGATGTGCACCCCTCGGAATTTGAAACTGCTAACCATTTGCACCTCGGCTGACAGGGGTGTGTACAGTGCTTTGCTTCCTGAAGTCAAAGACTAGCTCTTTAGTTTTGCTGGCATTGAGGGAGAGATTGTTGTCGTTTCACCACTCCACCAGGTTCTTTATCTCCCTCCTGTATTCTGACTCGTCGCTATTTGAGATCCAGCCCACTATGGTCGTATCGTCAGCAAACTTGTAGATGGAGTTGGAACCAAATTTTGCCACGCAGTCGTGTGTGTGTACTGGGAGTAGAGTAGGGGGCTAAGTACGCAGCCTTGCGGGGCACCGGTATTGAGGACTATTGTGGAGGAGGTGTTGGTGTTTATTCTTACTGACTGTGGTCTGTTGGTCAGAAAGTTGAGGATCCAGTTGCAGAGTGGAGAGCCAAGTCCTAGGTTTTGGAGCTTTGATATGAGCTTGGCTGGGATTATGGTGTTGAAGGCGGAGCTGTAGTCAATAAATAGGAGTCTGAATAAATAGGAGTCTCTGGAGCAGCTGAAATTTTTCTCTTCAGATCAGTCACTCGGGTAGGAAATGGGCCATTAATCCGGTCATGTCCATACCAGTTCTCTGGAGAGCAAACCATTCAATACCATTGCCCGATAATCTAATCTCCCACAAGTGCCCATTCAATTTCATTTCAGAAATGTTTGATTTCTCTGCTTCAGCCCTCGTGCATGAGAGTGCCGGGTCTTTTAAATGTAGATAGATAGAAATTAACAGAACTCTGATGTAACCAACAATCCGCTATTGAGTGCCCCAGCAACCCATAATTCACCCATGCCCACCATCACAGTTTCCGATGTCAGATCGGCCTTCCTGAAAGTGAACCCACGGAAGGCGATGGGCCCGGACGGGATCCCTGGGCGTGCACTCAGAGCATGCGCATACCAGCTGGCAGAGGTATTCACAGACATCTTTAACCTATCCCTACTCCACTCCGAGGTCCCCACCTGCTTCACGAAGACCACCATCATACCGGTACCAAAGAAGAACCAGGCAACGTGCCTCAATGACTACCGCCCGGTGGCCCTGACGTCAGTTGTAATGAAGTGCTTCGAGAGGCTGATCATGAAGCGCATCACCTCCATACTCCCGGAACGCCTTGACCCACTTCAATTCGCATACCGTCGCAACCGGTCCACATCAGACGCCATTTCCCTGGCCCTACACTCATCCCTAGAGCATCTCGAAAACAAGGACTCCTACATCAGACTCCTATTTATTGACTACAGCTCCGCCTTCAACACCATAATCCCAGCCAAGCTCATATCAAAGCTCCAAAACCTAGGACTTGGCTCTCCACTCTGCAACCGGATCCTTGACTTTCTGACCAACAGATCACAGTCAGTAAGAATGAACACCAACACCTCCTCCACAATAGTCCTCAATACCGGTGCCCCGCAAGACTGCGTACTTAGCCCCCTGCTCTACTCCCTGTACACACACGACTGCATGGCAAAACTTGGTTCCAACTCCATCTACAAGTTTGCTGACGATACGACCATATTGGGCCGGATCTCGAATAACGACGAGTCCGAATACAGGAGGGAGATAGAGAACCTAGCAGAGTGGTGTAACGACAACAATCTCTCCCTCAATGCCAGCAAAACTAAAGAGCTGGTCATCGACTTCAGGAAGCAAAGTACTGCACACACCCCTGTCAGCATCAACGGAGCCGAGGTAGAGATGGTGAGCAGTTTCAAATTCCTAGGGGTGCACATCACCAAAAATCTATCCTGGTCCACTCACGTCGTCGCTATCACCAAGAAAGCACAACGGCGCCTATACTTCCTCAGGAAACTAAGGAAATTCGGCATGTCCACATTAACCCTTACCAACTTTTACAGATGCCCTATGGAGAGCATCCTATCGGGCTGCATCACAGCCTGGTATGGCAACTGCTCGGCCCAGGACCGCAAGGAACTTCAGAGAGTCGTGAATACCGCCCAGTCCATCACACGAACCTGCCTCCCATCCATTGATTCCATCTACACCTCCCGCTGCCGGGGGAAAGCAGGCTGCATAATCAAGGATCCCTCCCACCCGGCTTACTCACTTTTCCAACTTCTTCCATCGGGCAGGAGATTCAGAAGTCTGATAACACGCACGAACAGACTCAAAAACAGCTTCTTCCCCACTGTCACCAGACTCCTAAATGACCCTCTTATTGACTGACCTCATTAACAGTACACCCTGTATGCTTCATCCGATGCCAATGCTTATATAGTTACATTGTATATCTTGTGTTGCCCTATTATGTATTCTCATGTATTTTCTTGAATTCTGTTTAATTCCCTTTTCTCCTCATGTACTGAATGATCTGTTGAGCTGCTTGCAGAAAAATACTTTTCACTGTACCTCGGTACACGTGACAATAAACAAATCCAATCCAATAAATGCAAGTGAAACAAGCCTGGGTTAATTACAGTGAAGAAGTAGCCGTTGTTGATTTAATAAGGTCGGAGTCAATGGTGTGAACAGTTAAACAATGTATGATCCATCATGACTTTTATTTCCTCACATAGGCAGTTTGCAGGCTGTGTGGACAATCGGCAGGAACTGTGAGACTAAAAGCCCAGAGGTCCGTCATGAACCAGGAGTGTTTAAATCCCTCCGCAAGAAGATGGTAAAGCCCAAGCTTCGATTTAGATTTGCCATGTGTACCGAGGTACAGTGAAAAGTATTGTTCTGAGTGGAGTCGAGGTTGACCACTCCATACGTGAAATACATAGGATGTATCAATACATTATGTAAAAACATGGACATCGGGTGTCACATACAGAGGGCAGTGCTACAACTGTAGAGAAGACGCGTAAAGAGATTAATTCAGTCTATAAGAGGGTCATGCAGGTGTCGGTTAACAGCGCGGAAAAGCTGTTTCTGAATCTGTTGGTGCGTGTTCTCAGACTTTTGTTTCTTTTGACGATAGAAAAGTTTGGAAGAGAGAATAACCCGAGTGGGAGGTGTCTTTGATAATGCTGCCCACTTTACCACGGCAGCGGGAGGTGTAGACAGAGTCAATGGATGGGAGGCAGGTTTGTGTGATGGTCTGGGCTGTGTTCATGACTCTGTAATTTCTTATGGAGTCCACAGTTTTGAGGTGTTAAAAGTGAAAGTTTCTGAACCAAAAGCCAATGGAAGGATCCCTGTAAAATCCTGGAGATTGGCTGGAATACTGAGGAGAATTCAAATGAATTGTGGAGAGCTTTGACACACCTTTGCGATGGTCACAAGAATATGTAAATAAATGTTAAAGATATTGTTAAATGTAAGGGAATTATTTGGGGGTATGTTGGGTGGGAAGAGAGTTAAAAAAGTTGAACTGGGATTATACCGTAAATCATTATTAACTATAGTGTCAAGTTCATAGTTCTGGTTTTTAATTTAATTTTAAATATCTAGTAAAGTTTGTTTTTGTTTAAAAACATGAAATTTTGTGTCTCAATTCTTTCAGTTAATCACTGGGTGTTCGAATTTCTCTTTAAACATTTATCGTCCCGACCAGGATCATAACAATATGGAGAAACAATGTTTCAAAATAAATTGAAGAAAAAATATTGTTTTCCTTACTTTATCTGTTACCCCTCTCTAAGCAAATCCTTTTGTGAAACAAGATAATTGATTACTAAAAATTGATCTAATTGTCGTCCCTTCTAAAGCAAGAGGGCTATCTCCCAGCACAGAGGATCATTAGGGATTTCTCCCCTAGACTGGGCAGCACGGTAGCATTGTGGATAGCACAATCGCTTCACAGCTCCAGGGTCCCTGGTTCGATTCCGGCTTGGGTCACTGTCTGTGCGGAGTCTGCACATCCTCCCCGTGTGTGCGTGGGTTTCCTCCGGGCACTCCGGTTTCCTCCCACAGTCCAAAGATGTGCAGGTTAGGTGGATTGGCCGTGCTAAATTGACCTTAGTGTCCAAAATTGCCCTTAGTGTTGGGTGGGGTTACTGGGTTATGGGGATAGGGTGGAGGTGTTGACCTTGGGTAGATTGCTCTTTCCAAGAGCCGGTGCATACTCGATGGGCCGAATGGCCTCCTTCTGCACTGTAAATTCTATGTATCTATATGTAACTAATTGACAGGAATTATACCCTCAACCGTCTGAAGTGAATTCTCTACATTAATCATCCTGGCCAATGCAGTTGTCAACTTGAAGTTAGGCTGATCAGCTCAGAGTTTTTGCAGCATTTCATCGATCACCGTGTGATTCCTTTCATAGAGTCCGTCGCTGAAAGGACTTTCAGCTGCAATGTTCATGACCAAAATGTACATATTTTCTCGCATGTCTCCAAACTCGTCATTAATAAATTTGCCTCCATCATCAGTCAGTCACTGAGCTGGTGCCCCAGGTCCAGTCCCTGTCCATTTCTCAATGACTTGTCGAGAATCACCCTTTTATCCTTGCCATGTATTATTGGAGAAAAACTAAATCGGGTTACCATTTAGTTACCATGTCTAAAGTTTAGAATGAAAATATTTGTCTTTGTCCCATACCTTTAGATTCATGGCAACTGCCTCGTTAAAATCACGGACAAAGGGAAGATTTATAATAGGGTGTGATGGCGTGCTCTCTTTTAGAACGTAGAATAAAATTCCTACAGTGCACCGGAGTCTTTGAAAGGGGCCTTACCTCGGAATACTCCCTCGCCCGAACACTGTAACCCCACTTCACCTTTTGAACACTAAGGGACAATTTAGCAAAGCCAATCCACCGAACCTGCACATCTTTGGTCTGTGGCAGGAAACGGGAGCACCCGGAGGAAACCATCACAGACATGGAAAGTGAAAACTTCACGCAGTCACCCAAGGCCAGAATTGAACACGGGTCCCTGGCACTATGATGCAGCAGTGCTAACCACTGTGCCAGAGCCTGTATATGCATCAACCAACCCGGTACCTTTTAGCAGGATTTTTCATCTTTGATGGCGAGGGTAAGCACTTTGTCTGCAGCTTTGAGACTATTGTTTTTCTCTGATTCTTATCAGCTGATGCTATTAATCCTGCTCAAACACTGATCAGAAACATCAGGTATTAAGGGGATATAATAATATTCTGATGGAGTAAACTTCAGATGCACTGACTCTCTGAAAACAATTGCCTTATCTTGCTCCATGTCCAGTTGCATTTGTACCTTGTTCATGGAAGATATACTCAACAGAAAGGGTATTTCACCGGACACCAGACCCAGTAAACTGCCTTATTTCAGCTATTTTACATTGAAGTCACTGAGTGTTGATTTAATGTCTTGACATCACCAAATTGAAACATGGAGAGCTTTCTTACTCCTGAACCTTATGTCGTTCTTCACCAGGAGGTGATCTTCAGCAATCTGACCCAATACTGTCGAGGTGCAGCTGCTAAGGAATGGGCTTGTGAGGAAAGGTTGGACAGGCTAGGATTGTATCCCGTGGAGTTTAAGTAAGATTGGAACCTATAATATCCTAAGGGGTGGAAGTGGAGATGATGTTTCCTCTTGTTGGAGAATCTCAAACTCGATCATTTTTAAAATATATTTTAATAAGAGTTTTTCCGTTTTTTACAAATAACACATCAAACCCTCAACTGGTACAGTACAGCAGCAATCCTTCAGTGTGCATGAATATAGAAAAAGACAGGATTAAATTTGGTGCCTCCGTTTATACCGGGGGAAACGGTGAATGGATAAACTGGAGAAAGAGGGAGAAGAGGTCAAAGCCATGAAAACAGGGTAAAATGGTGCACGCCTTCACATGTAGCGATCACTCATACCGCTAAAGAAAATGTCAGATAAGATTTCCATACCCTGCTGAGGTTTGCTCCAAAACAGAGTTTCCCCCAATTCCAATCACAATGAGGTGCCAGGGACGCTTTGTGATGTACTTTTCTTGGATTAGAAACATGTCTGCACCTTTACAGGATCCAGTCAACATTCTTTATTTTGGGGTTAAAGAAAAGTACAGAAATAATTCACAAAACCTTTTGTCCGAAGGGGGATATCAAAGGGGGGAATGAGAATGTGAGGCAAGGGTTAGTAGCTAGAACAAGCCAGAATTAATGGGACACATTAGTGGAAAGTTACAAATAAGGGAGTTGTTATTGGATTCGTGAGCCGACTCATAACTGTAAGCCGAATAGCCTTGAGAAACAAGGAAGATGGCTGGATGACGGAATATGAAATGTGGGAGCCGCTGCTACTGTGGCTAACACCTGCTGTTTATGCTAAAACTGCTACATACTCATGTGCCAATAGATAACTTTAAAGTCTGTATAATCATATATCAAAACTATGGCAAAAATAAGTTTATGCTTTGTAATGGGGGCAAGCTCAAGTGAATGTAACGGACAGCCCCTTAAAAAACATATAAAGAAAGGATGTTTTGAGCAATATTTTGGCACTCTCCGAGGTGGACCTTTGGAATACCTAGAGATCGGCCCCGATCGCAATAAAGAATATTCTGAAGTACGAACGTGTTCGAGACTGTTTCCTCCGGACTGAGAGACAAGTGAATTAGAGACGCATTCACACTATCTGAAAAGAAAGAATGTGCAAGGTTACGGGGATAAGGCACGGGAGTGGGGCTAGGTAGAATGTTCTTTCAAAGAGTCAGCACAGACTCGATGGGCCGAATGGACTCTTCCTGAACTGTAACGATTCTGTAGTTCTGACAGCACAGGCCCTCCATCATCAGCATTGGAATTGAAATTTCCGATCATTACATCAACACCAGAACCACAATGGAATATCAGAAAACTGGGAAATCCTCCGATAGACACCAACATCCGGTGGATTTCACCAACCGCCCAATGTCTTCAACAGATTAATAGGATTTATGAAAGCTTGGAGTTTAATCTGGGAGAAGGTGAACCAGGGGAAAACAGAAATAACCCAGAGTCCCAGTTCGGAACAGGGCAGAAACGTTTAAAAATGCTTCTAATTTAGGGCAGCACGCTGGTGTAATGGTTAGCACTCCTGCCTCACAGCGCCGAGGACCCAGGTTCTATCCCCGTTCTGGGTCACTGTTCATGTGGATTTTGCACATTCTCCCCGTGTTTGCGTGTTCCCTAAAGATGTGCAGGGTAGGTGGGTTACCAACGCTAAATTGCCCCTTAATTGGAAAACAAAAATGAATTGGGTACTCTAAATTTATTTTTAAAAAACAGAAATAACCCAGAGTAAGAAAAGGCCCCAAAAATGTCCCAGTCAGTAACAGGAGATCAATCGGTTTCCTCTTATCACTGGAGAAATAATATATTCAAAACAGTGTCTGAATCAAAGCTGATTTAATCAATATTTATACAGAACATCAATGCACACCCCAGCTTTCAGGCTTATTAATATCAGCAGCAACAAACTCCAGCTGTCAGAGTGAAGATGGTTTAGTCTGGATGTGATTAACAGCAGAATCCAAATCCAATCCCTGCAGTCACCTGTGACCTTGCAGGTGCCTCAGCAGTGTGGATGAACGATGAATCTCTTTCCACACATGGAGCAGGAGAATGGGTTCGCCCCAGTGTGAACATGGGTTGGACACCCAAGTGAAACCTTTCCCACAGAAAGAGCAGATGAAAGGTCTCTCCCTGGTGTGTTCATGTGTCAGCAGATCCTTCGGGCTTTTAAAGCACTTCTCGTAGTCAGGACATTTAAACGGCCTCTGATCAGTATGAACAAGTTGGTGTGTCAGCAGTTTGAATGAACGGGTGTATCCTTTCCCACACATGGAGCAGGTGAACGGCCTCTCCCCGGTGCGAGTGAGTTTATGGTTCAACAGATCACTTCTCCTTTTGTAGTTTTTTTCATAGTCAGAACATTGAAAAGATCTCTCCTCACTGTGAATACGGTGGTGTGACAGGAGGTGGGATGAGGTTGTGAAGCCTTTCCCACACACCGAAAAGGTGAATGGTCTCTCCCAGGTGTGACTGCAGTGATGAACATGCAGTTCTGACGGGTAATTGAATCCCTTCCCACAGCCTCCACATTGGCACGGTTTCTCCCCGATGGGACAGCATTTGTATGATCACATATTAATTAATAATGTTTATTGTCACAAGTAGGCTTACATTGACACTGCAATGAAATTACTGTAAAAAGCCCCTAGTCGCCACACTCCTGTGCCTGTTCGGGTACACAGAGGGAGAATTCAGCATGTACAAATTACCTAACAAACACGTCTTTCGGACTTGTGGGAGGAAACCGGAGCACCCGGAGGAAACCCATGCAGACACGGAGAATGTGCAGACTCTGCACAATGACCCAAGTCAGGAATTGAACCCAGGACCCTGGTGCTGTGAAGCAACAGTGCTAACTACTGTGCTACCGTGACGTACACGATACAAGTCAGGAATGTAATGGAATACTCTCCACTTTCCTGGATGAGTGCAGCTCCAACTCAAGAAGCTTGACACTATCCAGGACAAAGCAGTCCATTTGCTTGGCACCTAATCCACAAACCCTAATCCACAAACATCCACTCTGTCCAGAACAGTGGCAGCAGTGTGTACCATCTACAAAATTCATTGCAGAAACTCACCAAGGCTCCTTCTGCAGCACTTTCCAAACCCATATCCACAAAGGGTAACGGCAACAGACACATAGAAATCCCATCAGCTGGAAGTTCACCTCCAAGCTACTCACCATCCTGAATTGGAAATATGTCACTGTTCCTTCACTGTCACTGGGACAAAATCCTGGAACTCTCTCCCTGATAGCACTGTGGCTACATGGAGTGCAGCAGTTCACCAAGGCAGCTCGCCACCACCTGCTCAAGGCAGTTATGGGTGGGCAATAAATACTGGCCTCGCCAGCGACGCCAACATCATATGAATTAAATTTTTTAATGCAAAAACACTGCAGATGTTCCAGTATCAAAATATAAAGAGCCAATGCTGGACATGCTAATCAAGTTAGACCGTATCTGTGGAGAGAAAGAAACAGAATTACAACTTCAATTCTGATCTGCGGTTAGTCTCCAATAAATACTTGACTTCCTGTTGATGATGAATGGTGGACTTATTTCCCACAACCACCCGCGGTCCGGAAACCGCTCTATACAACTCGCTCATTGCTTAGGCGCTGAGTGCGCATGCTCCAGGGCCAGCCAGCCGTTGGGCATTCTGGGTAGCTTCTCTGTTCCGAGTCGGAGGGAACCGGGAAGTGGTGGCGCAGATAGGCTGTAGTAAACTGGTCAGGATATGGAATCCTAGGGGGAGCGATGGAGCCAGCTCTGGACGGGGAGAGTTTCTCAACTCCTGAGTGAAGGCCGCAAACCCTAAATAAGACCCTGCGGTACATAGTTTATGGCTTTGGGTCCTGTGCCTGGTATCAGGCCCGGGTGAACGGCCGCCATGTTGGTTCAGCGAGGAGAAACACGCATGCGTGGCTTCTGGATGACGTAAGAGAGAATGGGCAGGACTTTCGGGGTCACTTTTCCAGCTGGGTCCTAGTGTCACTGGGAATCTGCATGACGGCAACAGGTGTTTAGCACTGCTGCCTCAGCGACAGGGACCCAAATTCGAATCCGAGTTTGGGTGGGCATTTGTCTTTGTGAAGTTTTCACTTTTTTCCCGTGTCTGCGTGGGTTTCCTCCGACAGACCAAAGATGTGCAGGTTAGTTGGGGTTTTGGGGCTAGGGTGGGGGAGTGGGCCGAGGCAGGATGCTCTTTCAGAAGTCAGTGCAGACTCGATGGGCTGAATGGCCTCCAGCACTGTGAAGATGCTAATGGGGAGGTTACAGTCCCTGTATACTTACCGGAAGGGGCTGCTCCTAAATGCTTTGTGATACGTTAATTCCACATTCCCAGCTTTGTTGCACAGAGGGGTCTGCTCCTGATCTGTTTAAAACACCAATTTGTAGATCCAGATGGGGGAGCCCTATGGGGGAGAATGTTGGGCTTCCTGTGGCTGCTGGCCTCTCTTCTGTGGTCTTGCCCATGCTCAGGTGGCCCTGGAGCAGGACCAAGAGTTGTCTCCCAGCACACTTGATACCTTCCACAACTGTTGTTACCTCAGGATGCAGAGGCTACAGAAAACAACATTCTGGTTTAGTTTAAAACGTTTTGCTTTGTTTTTGTTGGGATTTTGCTCTCTTTTACTTTGATTGGGCAGCATATTTGGGGAACCAAGAGATGGAAGAATATTCCATAGAGATTAGAATTATTTGTTCTGAATTTCTATCATGGACTGACAGCAATACTGACACTGTCAACTCCTTTTACAGGGCATTGGACAGAGACGATTTGAGACATTCATCATCAGCCTTTGAATATGGAAGGAGAAATGTTTATTTGTGGGAAAGGATCTGAAACATCAGTGTGACTGGCAAAGCACCGAGACATAAACACATACCCGAGTGAGAGTGTTCCAGTGAACTGACTGTAGAAAGAGCTTTAACCAATTACCCAGCCTGAAAAAACATTGCACCATTTACGTGGGGAGAAACCATACAGGTGTTCTGTATGAGGACAAGGCTTCAACTGATTATCTAACTACGTAACATAAGGACAGTGGCATCATGGTGAAACCTTGGAAATGTGAGGACTGTGGGAAGGGATTCAGATTCCCATCAGGACTAGAAATTCATCAACGCAGTCATACTGGGGTGAAACCATTCATTTGCTGTGTGTGTGGGAATGGATTTGCTGATTCATTTAGACTGGTGTCACACCAGCGAATTCACACTGGAGAGAAACCGTACATTTGCTCACAGTGTGGGAAGAGCTTCCGGTCTTTATCTAACCTCACTGAACATCTACGGGTTCACACTGGGGAGAGACCATTCCACTGCTCTGACTGCGGGCAGAGATTCACTTGTTCTTCCCACCTCACTGATCACAAGCGTGTCCATACTGGTGAGAGGCCGTTCATCTGCTCCGTGTGTGGGAAGGGATTTATTAAATCAGCGAACCTTCTTGGACACCAGCGTACTCACACTGAAGAGAAAGCATTCACCTGCACTGAGTGTGGGAAGAGTTTCACTCGTTCATCTAGTCTTCGGGATCACCAGCGAGTTCACACTGGGGAGAAACCCTTTACCTGCGCTGAATGTGGGAAGGGATTTGCTTTGAAATCGCAGCTTCGGTCACATACACTTGTTCACACTAATGAGAGACCATTTCAATGTTCTGACTGTGAGAAGAGCTTTAAAAGTGGAAGTGATTTGACAAAACACCAGCGAATCCATTCTGGGGAGAAGCCATTCACCTGCCCTGTGTGCAATAGAGGATTCACTCAGCCATCCGCTCGTCTGAAACACCAGAGAGTTCACTTGTGATTACAGGGATTTGATTCCTACACCCAGGAATGAACAATGTTCATTCTGACAGTTCAGATTTATTTCCATTGATGTTAAACTCCAGCCCAGTGAAAGGAATTAATAGAATGGACATGAATTATATTGGACGTGAATTGTATTAAACACCCAGTATTGGGAGTCCTTGATTTCTCTAAGATAAGAGGAGACTGATTGATGTCCTCTTACCGACTGTTCCATTGTTGGGTCTTTTCTCTTTTGTTAATGGAAGACTTGTATTTATATAGCGCCTCTCACAACTTCAGGATGGCCCAAAGTGCTTTACAGTCAAGTTCTTTTGAACTGTAGTCACTGTTGTAATGTAGGAAATGCAGCAGCCAGATTGTGTACAACAGGCTCCAACAAACACAAATAAGATGCTGGAAATACTCAGCAGGTCAGGCAGCATCTGTGAAGCAAGAAAGTGAGTTCAAAACAGAACTATGATTATGACCAGATTATCTGTTCAGTGTTCATCACCGAGGGCTTTATAGTGAGCAGTTCACCCGAGAGAACTTCCTCCTTCAAAATATCATCAGCAGAACCTTTATGTCGAGCTGCAAGAGCAGATGGGGTGAGATTGGAAGGTTTCCTCTGAAAGACAGTGCAGTATTCCCTCAGTACAGCGCTGTATTCCCTCAGGACAGTGCTGTATTCCCTCAGTACACTGCTGTACTCCCTCAGTGCTGTATTCCCTCAGTACAGTGCAGTATTCCCTCAGTACAGTGCTGTACTCCCTCAGTACAGTGCTGTATTCCCTCAGTACAGCGCTGTATTCCCTCAGTACCGTGCTGTATTCCCTCAGTACAGCGCTGTACTCCCTCAGTACAGTGCTGTACTCCCTCAGTACAGTGCTGTATTCCCTCAGTACAGCATCGCAATACCAGCTGGGCTTTATGGTTGGGTTTCTGGAGGCGAAGTTGAACCCACATCCTCCTGACTCAGAGATGGGAATGTAACCACTGAACAATAACCCCTCATCATTAACTTGAGTTTATTTCCGTTCTCACATCTTTGGTTGTTCTCCTGAATACATTAACCCATTGAATCATGCAGGGGGGGATGAACAATAGTCTTTACAGACACCTAGAAGTGGGAGTAGGTAGTAAATTTCAGTAGAAATTATTCATTTCCAGACAAGTTCCATTTTATAAGCGAACACGATCGAGGAAGCCATTTTGAGACTAATATTTACCTGAATGGGGCATTTTGTATCCAGCTATTAACCAATTGTATTAATCAATGAAGTGTATGCATTACTCACCAATCAGAAACAAATAGTGATCGTCAATTGATTTTAATTGAAGATTTAATAATCAGTTTGTAGTATGTGTTAAAAGACTGGGTTATACCTGAAACTAATGTCAGCCTGTTTTAAATTCTGTACTCCAGCTTCTGTAAGAAGAAATGTATGATTTGATAAGATGGTTAGCAGTGAGGCTTCATGCTCTTGGTAACCTTTTTGAGATGGAAGGTCATACAATGAATTGAAGACTTGTGCAGGATCAGATAGGAGGGATACATTAAACAATCCCATTATATCTCGATCTGAGACATTCACCCAAATGGTTAAAAAACAATTAAAATGATTCAGTAATGGAGGCCGGCGGCGGCTAAGGTGTTGAGGGGATTTATGGACCAGATGGGGGGGTGGATCCCTGGAGGTTTGCGAGGCCAAGGGCCAGGGAGTACTCGTTTTTCTCCCACGTACATACGGCCTACTCGAGGATTGATTTTTTTTGTCCTGAGCAGGGGGTTGGTGTCGAGGGTGGAGGAGGTGGAATACTCTGCCTTTGCCATTTCGGATCATGCCCCGCACTGGATGGACCTCGGGCTGGGGGAAGAGAGGGACCAACGTCCGCTCTGGCGCTTGGAGGTGGGGCTGTTGGCAGATGAGGAGGTGGCCGAGAGGGTTCGGGGATGTATCGAGAGGTACCTTGAGGCCAATGATAACGGGGAGGTTCGGGTGGGGACGGTCTGGGAGGCATTGAAGGCGGTGATGAGGGGGGAATTGATCTCCATCCGAACCCATAGGGAGAGGGGGGAGCAGAGGGAGAGAGTGATAGGGGAGATGGTGCGGGTGGATAGGAGATATGCAGAGGCCCCAGAGGAGGGATTGCTGGGGGAGAGGCATAGCCTTCAGGCCAGATTCGACCTATTGACTACCAGAAAGGCGGAAGCTCAGTGGAGGAAAGCACAGGGGGTGGCGTATGAATACGGGGAGAAGGCGAGCAGGATGCTGGCACACCAGCTCTGGAAGCGAGATGCGGCCAGGGAGATTGGGGGAGTGACGGATGGGGCTGGGAAGGTGGTGCGGAGGGGAGTAGATGTTAATGCGGTCTTCAGTGACTTCTATGGGGAACTGTACCGGTCGGAGCCCCCGGTGGAGGGGGTGGAATGGGGCGCTTCTTGGACAAGCTGCGATTCCCGAGGGTGGAGGAGGAGCAGGTGGAGGGACTAGGGGCGCCGATCGAGCTGGAGGAGGTGGTCAAAGGGATAGGGAGCATGCAGTCGGGGAAGGCGCCGGGGCCAGACGGGTTTCCGGCGGAATTTTATAAAAGGTATTTGGACCTGTTGGGCCCCCTGTTGGTCCGGACCTTTAACGAGGCAAGGGAGAGGGGGACTTTGCCCCCAACTATGTCACGGGCGCTGATTTCCTTGATCCTGAAGCGGGACAAGGACCCTCTGCAGTGTGGATCATATAGGCCGATTTCGCTGCTGAACGTCGATGCTAAGCTGCTGGCAAAGATCCTGGCCACTACAATAGAGGATTGCGTGTCCGGGGTCATTCATGAGGACCAGACGGGGTTTGTGAAGGGAAGGCAGTTGAATACAAACATACGAAGGCTCCTCAATGTTATTATGATGCCGGCTGTGGAAGGGGAGGCGGAGATAGTGGTGGCATTAGATGCGGAGAAGGCCTTCGATAGGGTTGAGTGGGAGTATTTGTGGGAGGTGTTGGAGAGGTTTGGGGAGGGGTTTATCCGGTGGGTGAGGCTGCTCTACGAGGCCCCGATGGCGAGTGTAGCCACAAATAGGAGGAGGTCGGAGTACTTTCGGCTGTACAGGGGGACGAGATAGGGGTGCCCCCTGTCCCCCTTGCTCTTCGCGTTTGCGATTGAGCCCCTGGCCATGGCATTGAGGGAGTCAGGGAACTGGAGGGGCCTGGTGAGGGGTGGGGAGGAGCATCGAGTGTCGCTGTACGCGGACGACCTGTTGCTGTATGTGGCGGACCCGGTGGGGGGGATGCCGGAGGTGATGAGGATTCTTAGTGAATTCGGGGGTTTCTCTGGGTATAAGTTGAACTTGTGCAAGAGTGAGGTGTTTGTGGTGCATCCGGGGGATCAAGAGGAGGGGATTGGTAGGCTCCCATTGAAGCAGACAGGGAAGAGCTTCAGGTACCTAGGGGTCCAGGTGGCGGGGAGCTGGGGGGCCCTGCACAAGCTCAACCTCACAAGGTTGGTGGAGCAGATGGAGGAGGAGTTTAAGAGGTGGATATGTTACCGCTGTCACTGGCGGGGAGGGTGCAGTCCGTTAAGATGACGGTGCTCCCGAGGTTTTTGTTCCTGTTCCAGTGCCTTCCCATCCTTATCCCGAAGGCCTTTTTTAGGAGGGTCAACAGGAGTATCACGGGATTTGTGTGGGCGCATGGGACTCCGAGGGTGAGAAGAGTGAGTGTTCCTGGAATGAGGCAGGGATAGGGGGGGGGGGGGCTGGCATTGCCCAACCTCTGTGGGTACTATTGGGCTGTCAACGCAGCGATGGTGAGTAAGTGGGTAATGGATGAGGAAGGGGCAGCTTGGAAGAGGATGGAGGCGGCGTCTTGTGTGGGCACGAGCCTGGAGGCGCTGGTAATGGCGCCGTTGCCGCTCCCTCCAACGAGGTATACCACGAGCCCGGTGGTGGCGGCTACACTCAAAATTTGGGGGCAATGGAGACGGCACAGGGGAGAAGTGGGGGACTCGATGGAGGCCCCGATACGGAGAAGCCATCGGTTTGTCCCAGGGAGCATTGATGGCGGATTTCTGGGCTGGCACAGGGCAGGGGTTAGGAGGTTGAGGGACCTGTTTGTGGAGGGGAGGTTCGCGAGCTTGGGGGAGTTAGAGGGGAAGTTTGGGCTCCCCCCGGGGAACATGTTTAGGTACATGCAGGTGAGGGCGTTTGCCAGACAGCAGGTGGAGGGGTTCCCCCTGCTGCCCCCACGAGGGGTGCGGGATCGGTTGCTCTCGGGGGTGTGGGATGGAGGATTTCAGACATATACCGGGTAATGCAGGAGGTAGACGAGGCCTCGGTGGAGGAACTGAAGGGTAAATGGGAAGAGGAGCTGAGTGAGGAGATTGAGGAGGGGACGTGGGCGGATGCCCTGGAGAGAGTGAATTCCTCCTCTTCCTGTGCGAGGCTTAGCCTCAGACAGTTCAAGGTGCTGCATAGTGCCCACGTGACTGGGACGAGGTTGAGTAGGTTTTTCGGGGGCGAGGACAGGTGTGCTATGTGGTCGGGGAGCCCAGCGAACCACGCCCATATGTTTTGGGCGTGTTCAGAGTTGGGGGAGTTTTGGAAGGGGGTAGCAAGGACGGTGTCGAGGGTGGTGGGATCCAGCGTCGAGCCAGGCTGGGGACTCGCAATTTTTGTGGTTGCAGTGGAGCCGGGAGTGCAGGAGGCGATAGAGGCCGGTGTCCTGGCCTTTGCGTCCCTAGTAGCCCGGAGGATCTTGCTCCAATAGAAGGATGTGAGGCCCCCAAGCGTGGAGGCCTGGATCAATGATATGGCAGGATTCATTAAATTGGAGAAGGTGAAATTTGCCCTGAGGGGATCAGTACAAGGGTTTTTCAGGCGGTGGCAGCCTTTCCTGGACTCCCTGGCGGAACGGTAGGGAAATAGGCCGGCAGCAGCAGCAACCCGGGGGGGGGGGGGGGGGGTTTGGATCGGGGGGAGGGAGAACTGTGTACATGGGTCTGTGGGATGTGGCGGGTGCTATCTCTTTCCCTTTTGTTGTTTGGGTGCTCTTTTGGGTTTTTTTTCCTTTTGTTTGAAGTTGGGAGGGTATTGTTCTTGGGGTGTTACCGCGGTTGTTTGTTAATAGTTAAGATGTTTATATTTTGTAAAAATTTCAATAGAAATTTTTTTTTTTTTAAATGATTCAGTAATGAAATTGACCAACCATTGAGTTCTAACCAGTTTATTCAAACTGAGGGAGGAGCTACTTAAGGATTTAAAACCCGAGGAGAAGGTCCATTGTCAGCCAAGTACTGGAATCCCCAAAGCAAGATTCCCATCAGAATTGTTGTCAAAAAGGCAGCACGGTGGGGCATTGGTTAACATTGCTGCCTCACGGCGCTGAGGTCCTAGGTTCGATCCCAGCTCTGGGTCACTGACCATGTGGAGTTTGCACCTTCTGCCCTGTTTTGCTCCCACAACCCAGAGAGGTGCAGGCTAAGTGGATTGGCCACGCTAAGTTGCCCCTTAATTGGAAAAAAATGAATTGGACACTCTTAAAAAAAAAAAAAAAAATTTTTTTAAATAATTGTTGTCAAGAAATGATACAAGAGGGATTATGTTTATACAGCCTGATCAGCCAAGAGAAATGGAAACAGTCTGTTTTGTATCGACAAGTTGATCCTTTTCCTTCTGTGTTGATCAGTTTCCCCTTTTCCTTCTGTATCGATCAGTTTCCCCTTTTCCTTCTGTATCGATCAGTTTACCCTTTGCCTTCCATATCGATCAGTTTCCCCTTTTCCTTCTGTATCGATCAGTTTACCCTTTTCCTTCCGTATCGATCAGTTTGCCCTTTTCCTTCCGTATCGATCAGTTTACCCTTTTCCTTCCGTATCGATCAGTTTACCCTTTTCCTTCTGTATCGATCAGTTTCCACTTTTCCTTCCGTATCGATCAGTTTACCCTTTTCCTTCCCTATCGATCAGTTTACCCTTTTCCTTCCGTATCGATCAGTTTACCCTTTTCCTTCCGTATCGATCAGTTTACCCTTTTCCTTCCGTATCGATCAGTTTCCCCTTTTCCTTCTGTATCGATCAGTTTACCCTTTTCCTTCCCTATCGATCAGTTTCCCCTTTTCCTTCTGTATCGATCAGTTTCCCCTTTTCCTTCCCTATCGATGAGTTTCCCCTTTTCCTTCTGTATCGATCAGTTTCCCGTTTTCCTTCTGTATTGATATGTATCTTTATTTTAAATAAATTTATTTCAATTTAACATCTGAAATTCCTGTCTTTCCTAATCATTAAAAGTCTTGTTCAAACTAAAACAATTGAGTAAACTATTTACAAACACTGGTGGATTGGTTGGTTGAAATAAGAACAATACAGCACAGGAACAGGCCCTTCGGCCCTCCAAGCCTGTACCGGTCATTATACTAACATTTGCCAGAACCCTCAGCACTTCGTTGTGCCATATCCCTCCATACCCATCCTATCCATGTGTTTCTCAAGATGCCTTTTGAACGCCGTTAATGTAGCTGCTTCCACAACCTCCCCTGGCAATGCATTCCAGGCACTCACCACCCTCTGCATAAAAAAACCTGCCTCTCACATCTCTAAACTTTGCCCCATGGACCTTAAATATATGCCCCCTGGTCACTGACCCCTCCACCCTGGGAGAGAGTGCCTGCCCATCCACTCTATCCATGCTCCTCGTAATCTTGTAGACCTCGATCAGGTCATCCCTCAACCTCCCTCTTTCTAATGAAAGTCCGTGTCTATTCAGCCTCTCCACATGGCTAACACCCTCCAGACCAGGCAGCATCCTGGTAAACCTCCTATGCACCCTCTCCAAAGTCTCCACATCCTTCTGGTAGTGTGGTGACCAGAATTGTGCGCAATATTCCAAGTGCTAACTATAGCATGACTTGCCAGTTTTTATACTCGATGCCCCATCCAATGAAGGTCAGCATTCCGTATGCTTTCTTGACTAACTTGCCCACTTGTGTTGCCACCTTCAAAGATCTGTGGACCTGCACGCTCAGATCTCTCTGACTTTCTATATTCCTAAGAGTTTTGTCATTTACAGTATTACCTCACATTTGGCCGGTTTAAACTCCATTTCTCTGCCCAAGTCTCCACCCTATCTATGTCCTGCTGGATTTTCTGACGATCCTTGACATGATCTGCCACTCCGCCAATCTTGGTGTCATCCGCAAACTTACTTGTCAGACCGGCTACATTTTCCTCCAAATCGTTTATGTATACGACAAATATACGTTTTAATATGAGATCACCTGAAAGTCTGAATTGTCTGCATTGGATGGAGCCCTTGCAGCCTCATGTGAGGATATCGGTGTGAGTGTGCAGATGAAATGAAATGAAAATCGCTTGTCACGAGTAGGCTTCAATGAAGTTACTGTGAAAAGCCCCTAGCCGCCAAATTCCGGCGCCTGTCCGGGGAGGCTGGTACGGGAATCGAACCGTGCTGCTGGCCTGCTTTAAAAGCCAGCGATTTAGCCCAGTGAGCTAAACCAGCCCCCGATGTGATTTGTCAAATGTAAAATAACTCATGAAGAAATGTTTTGTGAAATTCACTGAAGAACTGTGTCCTAGGCCAAACTAGTTTCAGTTGATGCTTTATCAATGGCCGTACTCCCATGATATTGTCAGAAATGGGGATGCTCGCTGATGACTGCACAATGTTCACCATTTGCGACTCCTCAGTTACTGAAGCAGTCCATGGCCAAATGCAGCAAGATAATATCTAGGCTTGTACTGACAAGTGGTAAGTAACATTTGTGTCTCTCAAGTGGCAGACTGTGTCATCTCCAACAAGAGAGGATCTAACCTTGACATTTAATAGCATTACTATCACTAAATCCCTCACTGGCAACACCCTAGCGATTGCCATTGACCAGAAACCAAACTGGACTAGCCATAAATATTGTGGCTACAAGAGCAGATCAAAGGTGTGTAACTCATCTCCTGACTCCCTAAAGCATGTGCACCATCTACAAGACACAAATCAGGAGTGTAATGGAATACTCCACTTGTCTGGATGGGTAATAATAATAATCTTTATTAGTGTCACAAGTAGGCTTACATTAACACTGCATCACAGAGAATGTATGAATGTTGTAAATTACCGCAGGAATCGGAAGCCTTCAATTAAAATTTTTTTTAAAGTACCCAATTCTTTTTGTTCCAATTAAGAGGCAATTTAGCATGACACATTCATCTGCCCTGCACATCTTTAGGTTGTGGGGTTGAGATGCGTGCAGACACGAGGAGAATGTGCAAACTCCACACAGTCAGTGACCCAGGGTCGGGATCGAACCTGGGACCTCGGCACCATGAGGCAACAGGGCTAACCCACTGCAGCAACGTACTCCCCTAGTTTTAGTATCTTACTACAATGTGTAATCAAGAAATTAGGCAAACCAGCTCCAGTGTAGAAATCAGTTGTGAGAAGTCAATAAGAATAAACAGAGGTCACAGCCAAGGAGAATCTAGAACAATGCCAGAGACAAACAGAGGTCACAGCCAAGGAGAATCTAGAACAGTGCTCCGCTTTCCTCCCACAAGTCCTGAAAGACATGCTCGTTGGGTGAATTGGACATTCTGAATTCTCCCCGTGTACCCGAACAGCTGCTGGAGTGTGGCAACTAGGGGGTTTTCACAACAACCTCATTGCAGTGTTAATGTAAGCCTACTGTGACAATAATAAAGATTATTATTAGAGGAGTCATCAGTCTAAAGGTAAAAGGGGCATGGATGAGGTTTCAGCAGCAGATGTGCTGGGGTGGGGGTGGAGACAGGTGACATTATGGAGAGTGAAATAGCTGGTATTAGTGATGGTGTGGAAATGTGGTCAGAAACTCATCTAGGGGTCAAATCTGACATGGAGATTGTGCAGTGTGTGGTTCAGCCTCAGACAGTTCCCAGGGAGAGGGATGGACTCGGGAGTTAGGAAAGGGAATTTGCATCCCGGTCCTGGGTCACTGTCCGTGTGGAGTTTGTACATTGTCCCCATGTCTGCTTGGGTTTCATCCCCACAACCCAAAGATGTGCAGGTTAGGTGGATTGGCCACGTTAAATTGCCCCATAATTGGAAAAAATATAATTGGGTACTCTAAGTTTATTTTTTAAAAAGGAAAGGGAATTTGTAGTGGTGACTGAAGATAATGACTTTGGTCTTCCCAAATTTTAATTGGAGGAAGTTTCTGCTGATCCATTACTGGGTGTGGGATAAGCAGTTTGATAATTTAGTGACAGAGGAGGAATGGAGAGGGATGGGGATAGGGGTGAGGTAGAGCTGGGTGTTGTCAGTGAACATGTAAAATCTAACACGGTGCTTTTGGATGATGTCACCTAGTGGGGTCGGGGAGGTGCTGGGGATAGAACACCGAGTACAAGGAATTTGGAGAGGAAAGGGAGATTGGAGATGTCTTGGAAATTTGTAAAGATGGTGGGGCCAAGTGTTCTATTTAGGATGGGTGATGATGTTGCATTAAAGTGAGAGGGACAGAACCAAATGTGGTAGAACTGGAAACATATCAACTAACGCAGAGAAGTTGGATGGTCAATTGTTTTGTGAGAATGGAGTCAAGGGAACAGAAGTTGGGTCTGATGGACAATATAAGCTCAGAGGGAGAGAGAAGATAGGAGAGAAACTGGAGAAAGATCCGAGTTCAGGGCTCAGACGAGGAGGAACTTCAGACACAGTTTGGCCTGGTAGGTTAGTGGAAGGGAGGGAAGCAGCAGAGGTAGCTGATCGGATTGTCTCAATCTCCGTGACAAAGGAACTCCATGAACTCCACACACTTGTTGTCAGAGGTGAGGATGGATGAAACGGGGTGAGGGCGAAGAACATTTCAAAAAGAAGACCTTTTGTTAGAAATATTTTAAAATACTTAACGCACATTGTTTCACGCAATGCTGATTTATTTGACCTTTACCTGGAATATTAACCCCTATAACTGAGCTGGAGTATATTTATTGTTAAGGGCACAGCCAGAAAGGAAATTTGAGACATTTGTCCCCAGTTTGCCTTTGCAATTTGTATAGGAGAAGGAGAGGTTGTGAGCTCCAGAAATGATGTCCCCAACTATTTGTGATGGTTTCTTAAGTAAATGTTCATGATGGAATCGGAAAATAATAAAATGAAATAGAAGTACACTTAAAATAAGGCAATGGCTTCACACATCCCAATACTTGAAACAGTTCCAAACAATCTTAATTTAACTACCTCAGAGCTAACCTTCCCCAATCTGTCCAGCAATGCCTTTTAGATTTTAAGATCTATAAAATGCAGAAACCTTGTCCCAAACTGTGCCTTTGCTCCAATTTGCTCCTGAGGTTAACCAGCAGTTAACTGGCTTTTCAAATCTGGCTTCCTTCACACAGCTTTCTGGGCTGCGATTTAAACAGTATCTTCACAAGTTTCACTATCCCCTTAACTACGTTCTTTCCCTTTGATCTCTCCATCATTTTACCCAATTTCGTTCGAACTAATCTCTCCCAGAATTGCTTAAAATAATCTCTTTACTTTAACATTCATAATTTTAAAAATTGAATTTACTTTATCCATACTTCATTCATGACACCTTTCTTTCACACCTTGCATCTTTTGAATCGCAACACCCATTCACATCTGTTTCTGTTCTCTACCCAACCTAACTAGATTTTTTCGGTAAATATCTGGTTTGAAGTCGAGCTGGGCTCATTAACACATCAAACTCACAGTTTAAATTCACACAGTTACTCTTTCTCCCACTGTAAGGACCACTCTCACACTTCACTAGTTACAAAAAATGTATTACACATAGAAAATAGTTCAATTTCTTAGATTCTTCTGACAAATTTTCTTGATAAAACATCAGTAGAAATTTATGAACAAGGTTCATTCCTGGGTGTGATTAACAGTAAAATATAATCACTAATTATTTGCAAACACGCTGGTGACTTGTCAGGATGGACATCCGAGTGAATCTCTTCCCACACACGAAGCAGGGGAACGGTCTCTCCCCAGTGTGAATTCGCTGGTGTCTTTGCAGAGTGGATGACTGAGTGAATCCCTTCCCACACTTGGCGCAGATGAATGGCCTCTCCCTGGTGTGAATTCGCTGATGTACAGTCAGTTGAGATGATTGCCTGAACCCTGTCCCACAGTGAGAGCACCTGAATGGTCTCTCATCAGTGTGAACAAGCTGATGGCGCATCAGGTCCACAGAACTTTTATAGCACTTCTCACAGTCAGTGCATTCAAATGGTCGCGCTTCAGTGTGAACCTGCTGGTGTTTCAGCAGGGTGGATGAATCGCTGAATCCCTTTCCACACTTGGAGCAGGTGAATGGCCTCTCCCCGGTGTGAACTCGCTGGTGTTGTAGCAGTCCTTTTTTTTTTTTTTAAATTTAGAGTACCCAATTCATTTTTTCCAATTAAGGGGCAATTTAGCATGGCCAATCCACCTACCCTGCACATCTTTGGGTTGTGGGGGCGAAACCCACGCAAACACGGGGAGAATGTGCAAACTCCACACGGACAGTGACCCAGAGCCGGGATCGAACCTGGGACCTCAGCGCCGTGAGGCTACAGGGCTAACCCACTGAGCGTTGTAGCAGTCCTGATGATTGAGTGAATCCCTTACCACATTCGGTGCAGGTGAACGGCCTCTCCCCAGTGTGAATTCGCTGGTGTACAATGAGTTCAGATGACTGCCTGAACCCAGTTCCACAGTCTGAGCACCTGAACGGTCTCTCATCAGTGTGAGCTCGCTGATGAAGCATTAGGTTGAGGGAACTTTTATAGCACCTCTCACAGTCTACACATTTAAAAGGTCTCTCGTCCATGTGAACCTGCTGGTGTTTCAACAGAGTGGAAGAATCAGTAAATCCCTTTCCACACTTGGAGCAGTTGAATGGCCTCTCCCCAGTGTGAACTCGCTGGTGTTGTTGCAGCCCTGATGATCGAGTGAATCCCTTCCCACACTCTGGGCAGGTGAATGGTGTCTCCCCACTATGAACTCGCTGGTGTCTCAGCAGGTTGGATGACCAGGTGAATCCCTTCCCACACTCTGGGCAGGTGAACAGTCTCTCCCCAGTGTGACTGGGCTGATGGGCTTCCAGCTCAGACAGGGATCTGAATCCCTGCTCACAGTCCCCACATTTCTCCGCACTGCCAGCATTGCTAGTTTCTTGCATGTTCAAAATCCGATGATATTCAGATCCTGATGTGATGTCTGTTTTCCAACTGCAAATCCGCCCCTTCTAACATCCTGTGAAATTGATTTAAAACAGAAAAATAGGGAGTGAGAGAGAACCCAAAAAACACAGGTTGTGAAACTGAGCTGAATGAATCTTGTCATTTGTGGGGCCGGCACTGGAAAAAAGTGACCATGGAAATTGCTGGGTTGCCACGAAAAAACAACTGTTTCAGTAATGTCCTCAGGGGAGGGAACCTACCATCCGGTCTGGGCCTACACAGGATTCTGGCCTCTATACGAACATATGAAATAGGAGCAGGAGTAAACCTATCATCAGGAAGAAATAGCGAGGCATCTGGATAGAAATTGTCCGATTGGGCAGACGCAGCATGGGTTCATGAAGGGCAGGTCGTGCCTAACCAATTTAGTGGAATTTTTTGAGGACATTACCAGTGCAGTAGATAACGGGGAGCCAATGGGTGTGGTATATCTGGATTTCCAGAAAGCCTTTGACAAGGTGCCACACAAAAGGTTGCTGCATAAGATAAAGATGCATGGCATTAAGGGTAAAGTAGTAGCATGGATAGAGGATTGGTTAATTAATAGAAAGCAAAGAGTGGGGATTAATGGGTGCTTCTCTGGTTGGCAATCAGTAGCTAGTGGTGTCCCTCAGGGATCCGTGTTGGGCCCACAATTGTTCACAATCTACATAGATGATTTGGAGTTGGGGACCGAGGGCAATGTGTCCAAGTTTGCAGATGACACTAAGATGAGTGGTAAAGCAAAAAGTGCAGAGGATACTGGAAGTTTGCAGAGGGATTTGGATAGGTTAAGTGAATGGGCTAGTGTCTGGCAAACAATGGAATACAATGTTGACAAATGTGAGGTTATCCATTTTGGTAGGAATAACAGCAAACGGGATTATTTAAACAATAAATATTAAAGCATGCTGCTATGCAGAGACCTGGGTGTGCTAGTGCATGAGTCACAGAAAAGTTGGTTTACAGGTGATTAAGAAGGCAAATGGAATTTTGTCCTTCATTGCTAGAGGGATGGAGTTTAAGACTAGGGAGGTTATGCTGTAATTCTATAAAGTGTTAGTGAGGCCACACCTGGAGTATTGTGTTCAGTTTTGGTCTCCTTACTTGAGAAAGGACGTACTGGCACTGGAGGGTGTGCAGAGGAGATTCCCGAGGTTAATCCCAAAGCTGAAGGGGTTGGATTACGAGGAGAGGTTGAGTAGACTGGGACTGTACTCGTTGGAATTTAGAAGGATGAGGGGGGATCTTATCGAAACATTTAAAATTATGAAGGGAATAGATAGTATAGATCCGGGCAGGTTGTTTCCACTGGCGGGTGAAAGCAGAACTAGGGGGCATAGCCTCAAAATAAGGGGAAGTAGATTTAGGACTGAATTTCGGAGAAACTTCTTCACCCAAAGGGTGTGAATCTATGGAATTCCTTGCCCAGTGAAGCAGTTGAGGCTCCTTCATTAAATGTTTTTAAGGTAAAGATAGATAGTTTTTTGAAGAAAAAAGGGATTAAGAGTTATGGTGTTCGGGCCGGAAAGTGGAGCTGAGTCCACAAAAGATCAGCCATGATCTCATTGAATGGCGGAGCAGGCTCAAGGGGCCAGATGGCCTACTCCTGCTCCTAGTTCTTATAAACCCCATTGAGCTGCGTCAACATTCACGATGATCATGGCTGATCTTGGTTTAATCTCCAACTTCCCATCCTCCTCAAATTCTTTGATTCCCTGAAACATCTCTCCATCTCTGGGTTAGAAAGTTCCCCCATTTTAATCTTGGGAAGACTGAAGCTATTGTCTTTACTCGCTGCTACAAATTCCACTTCCTAACCATTCAATCCGTCCATCGCCTCAGAAACTGCCTGAGTCTGAGGATTGTGCAGACTTGAGGGGCCGAATGGCCTCCTTGTGCACTGTCAGGATTCTATGATTGTCAGTCTAGGATAGAAATGCCAAACATTTCTTCTCTGGCTCCCTCATCCAGAATGACCGATCATGCTCCCTGCTGTACTTTGCCCCCAGCTGTACTTTGCCCCTCATCGTCATCAGCAGTCCCTCAATTTGAGGATGACATCTACTCAAGAGTCTTGAGTTTCTGCCATGGGTGGACAGAACCACAGATCTTGAGACCATGAGATATTGGAATCAGGAGAGCAGGATGTATTTCCCTTTCTTTCCATCAATCCACCGCCCCATCATTCAGACATTGGGACTCAAAGACTAATCCAGTTTGATGGACAAGTTGTCTCCATTCTAAACAATGGGGAACAAGCCCCTCCCACTCATTGAAACATTGCCCCCGACAAAGATGGCGGTCACGCATGCGCCATGGTGCACACTGTTTCCACTAAAGATGGCGGCCGAAAATGAGGAGCTGCAGTCTTGCTCGGTACAATCTGGGTCCGGCTAACTCTTTTCCAATGTTACTGACTCACACAAGGTGCTTACGCAGCGTTTCCGCCCTTCCCCGCGATCTCTTGCTCTCTACATATTGTTCACCACCGCTTACTTACTACGGACTTAAGAAAGCAGCCGCTCTCCGTCGCCATTACGCACACGGCGCATGCTTCAATCACAGAAGGCCCCGCCTCCCTTTAACTCCGATTGGTTGGAGACCAGCCCCACCTGATCCTATTGGTCCGGTGCCACTGTCAATCACCCGGACATTATGACAGTCTCAGATAGTGAGAGCTGCCACAGTCAGTATCTGGAGAACCATAACTACATTTTGTTTTCATATAATAGTGAGTTAGACATGGCTTGTTGACAACATAATATAATCCACTTCTGGTGTGTG
This sequence comes from Scyliorhinus canicula, assembly GCF_902713615.1. Taxonomy (NCBI): domain Eukaryota; kingdom Metazoa; phylum Chordata; class Chondrichthyes; order Carcharhiniformes; family Scyliorhinidae; genus Scyliorhinus; species Scyliorhinus canicula. Next base: position 881,076 of record NW_024055676.1, read on the forward strand.
TTACACTGTCACTTATTATCAGGATGTGGAGATGCCTGCGTTGGACTGGGGTGAGCACAGTAAGAAGTCTTACAACACCAGGTTAAAGTCCAACAGGTTTGTTTCAACCACAAGCTTTCGGAGCGCAGCTCCTTCCTCAGGTGAATGGAGAGGTATGTTCCAGAAACATTTATATAGACAAAGTCAGAGATGCTGGACAATGCTTGGAACGTGAGCATTTACAGGTAATCAAATCATTACAGATCCAGGGAGAGGGATAATCACAGGTTAAAGAGGTGTGAATTGTCTCAAGCCAGAACAGTTGGTGGGATTTTGCAAGTCCAGGCCCAGATGGTGGGGGGTGGATGTAATGCGACATAAATCCAAGATCCCTGTTGAGGCCGCACTCATGCGTGCAGAACTTAGCTATAAGTTTTTGCTCGGCAATTCTGCGTTGTCGCGCGTCCTGAACAGTAAGAAGTCTTACAACACCAGGTTAAAGTCCAACAGGTTTGTTTCAAACACGAGCTTTCGGAGCACGGCTCCTTCTTCAGGTGAAGAAGGCGTCCTGAAGACCGCCTTGGAGAACGCTTACCCGGAGATCAGAGGCTGAATGCCCTTGACTGCTGAAGTGTTCCCCGACTGGAAGGGAACATTCCTGCTTGGTGATTGTCGCACGATGCCCAGTCATTCGTTGTCGCAGTGTCTGCATGGTCTCGCCAATGTACCACGCTTCGGGACATCCTTTCCTGCAGCGTAAGAGGTAGACTACATTGGTCGAGTCGCACGAGTATGTGCCGCATACCTGGTGGGTGGTGTTACCATGTGTAATGGTGGTATCCAAGTCGATGATCTGGCATGTCTTGCAGAGATTGCTCTGGCAGAGTTGTGTGGTGTCGTGGTCGCTGTTCTGAAGGCTGGGTAATTTGCTGCAAACATTGGTTTGTTTGAGGTTTGCATGGTTGTTTGAAGGCCAGTAGTGGGGGTGTGGGGATGACCTTGGCAAGATGTTCATCTTTATTGATGATGTGTTGAAGGCTGCGAAGAAGATGTCATAGTTTCTCCGCCCCAGGGAAGTACTGGACGACGAAGGGTACTCTGTCGGTTGTGTCCCGTGTCTGTCTTCTGAGGAGGTCGGTGCGGTTTTTTGCTGTGGCGCGTTGGAACTGTCGATTGATGAGTCGAGCGCCATATCCCGTTCGTACGAGAGCATCTTTCAGCATCTGTAGTTGTCTGTTATGCTCCTCCTCATCTGAGCAGATCCTGTGTATAAGGAGGGCTTGTCCATAGGGGATGGCTTCTTTAATGTGTTTCGGGTGAAAGCTGGAGAAGTGGAGCATCGTGAGGTTGTCTGTGGGCTTGCGGTAAAGTGAAGTGCTAAGGTGACCGTCCTTGATGGAGATGAGTGTGTCCAAGAATGCAACAGAATTTGGAGAATAGTCCATGGTGAGTCTGATGGTGGGATGGAATTTATTGATCTCATCGTGTAGTCGTTTCAGTGATTCTTCGCTGTGGGTCCAAAGGAAAAAAATGTCATTGATGTATCTGGTGTATAACATCGGTTGCAGGTCCTGTGTGGTGAGGAAGTCTTGTTCAAACTTGTGCATGAAGATGTTGGCATATTGAGGTGCAAATTTGGTCCCCATGGCTGTTCCATGCATCTGGATGAAGAATTTGTTGTCGAAGGTGAAGACGTTGTGATCTAGAATGAAGCGGATGAGTTGCAGAATTGTGTCTGGAGATTGGCAGTTGTCAGTATTGAGGACTGAGGCTGTTGCAGCAATGCCGTCGTCATGGGGGATGCTGGTGTCGAGTGCCGGACATCCATTGTGACGAGGAATGTTCCTGGTTCAACTGGTCCATGGGTGCTGAGTCCGTCGGAAGTCCGTCGTGTCGCGACAGAAGCTGGGTGTACCTTGTACGATGGGTTTCAAGGTACCCTCGATGTGGCCAGAGAAGGTTCTCACACAGGGTCCCATTGCCTGAAACGATAGGACGGCCTGGTGTGTTGGCCTTGTGTATTTTCGGGAGGCAGTAGAGATCTCCAATGCGGAGATTACGTGGGATGAGAGCACGTAGGGTGCTCTGAAGGTCTGGATCCAAGGTCCTGATCAGTCTGTTGAGTTGGCGGATGTGTTCCTTGGTTGGATCTGCTGGGTAACTGTCTGTAGTGTTCCTGGTTGTTGAGTTGTCAGGTAAACGTCTTTGCAGTAGTCGGTTCTGTTCAGTATGACGGTTGGCCCCTCCTTTGTCTGCTGGTTTGATGACGATGGTGCGGTTGGTTTGAGAGCGTAGATGGCGTTGCGTTGTGCTTGGGTGACGTTCGGGGCTGCCTTGTGAATGCGACTGATGAATCTGGCATTGACACGACTTCGGACGGCTTGAGCATACATGTCGAGTCCAGGGCAGCGGCCTTCCGGAGGGGTCCAATTCGACTCTTTCCTTTTCGTTTGCTGCACAGCAGATCTCGCGGTCTGCTGGTTCCGGTTCATTGGTCGTCCCCTTGGGTTCGCTGTCGGCCTCTTGGGTCTGTGGAAGAATTCCCGGAGCCTCATTCGCCTGATGAATTCCTCCGTGTCCTGCCACGAGACTGATGGGGTTCCATTTTGGTGGTGGTGCAGAAATTGAGCCCTCTGCTGAGGACTTCGATTCATCGATTCATCTGGTTGAAGGGTGTAGTCTGACAAGTTGACAATAGATTTCCCTGTATTGTTTTCGGCTGTGATACTGGGGGAGGCTTGGTTGCTGCTGGTGGTGATGCCGAGTTCCTCAAGTTTCCTGTTCTTGGTGTGTATACAGGTGGCATAGTATCGTTGACTCATCTGTTTGGCGCTGTTACGCAGCTGGTCTGCTGTGTCCTGAGCACAATTTGAGAATATGGCCTCTATCTTGGTTTCCAGGTTGCGTCGACTGCTGTAGAGCTGGTGTACGAGGTGTTTGAGGCGTGTGACAGAGGTGCGGCGGCAGAGTCTTTCAGCGTAGTCTGTGTTGTAGGTCGACTCGAGTGGGTTTGTGATCTGTAGCCCTTTCGAGATCTTGTCTGCTTTTTTGCATGTTTTGAAACAAACCTGTTGGACTTTAACCTAGGTGTTGTAAGACTTCTTACTGTTATTCCGGGGTCAGAGCCGCATCTGGGGACTCATGGACCCCCCCCCCCCCCCCCCCCCCCCCCCCCCCCCCGGGGTCTCGCCTATCCCTCCATTCCCCTCACCCACCTGTTGATCTGCCAAACAAGCTTCTGTCCCTGGACACCGCCCGCAACTGCGCATGCTCAACGTCACAATGCCCGGTGACGTGATTGACGGCAGCTCCGGACCAATAGCAAGAGGGGAATTGGCTGGAGGACCGAGAAGGCAGCGGCTGGTCTCCCACCAATCAGAGTGATTGAGGGTGGGGGTCACAGCACTGACTGAAGCATGCGCAGTACGAGCCCCAGAGCCGGAAGGCGGCGGTCGGGTTGAGGTCACAAAGGTGTGAGAAGTGTATCCGGGGGGGTGAATATTTAGAACAAAGCCGGAAGTGGGCACCAGGGATGAGAGTGGTGGAGTGGGAATGTCCCTGGGTGGGTATTAGTGAGTCCCTCCAGGGTAATGGTCTGAGGACCGAGTGGAATATTCTGATTACCAAACAACTACCTCAATTCATAAAACATAGTGAAAACTGGTGTCAGTAATGGTGACCATGCAGCTATCACTGGTTGTGTATAAACTGATCTGATTCACTAATAGCCTTTAGGAAATCTGCCAACCCTACCTGGTCTGGCCTACATGTAACTCCAGAGCCACGGCAGTAAATCTGCCCTCTGAAATAGCCCAGCAAGCCATTCAGATCAAGGGCAATTCGGGATCGGCAACAAATGGTGGATTCACCAGTGATTACCACAGGAATTGTCATTTGTGGGAGAGAGAATTCCAAATGTGTCCCAGATTTTGTGTCAACAAGTGTTTCCTCATTTCACACTGACTTCTGTGACCTGGCTACAATTTTTAGGCAATGTCCCAAGTCCTTACTCCCCAGTCAGCAGAAATCATTCCTCTCTGTCTTTGATTAAACCACACTGTAATTTACTAAATACCAGGATGTGGAGATGCCGGCGTTGCACTGGGGGGGGGGGGGGGGGGGGGGGGGGGCACAGTGAGACGTCTTACAACACCAGGTTAAAGTCCAACAGATTTGTTTTGAATGACGAGCTTTCAGAGCATAGCTCCTTCCTCAGCTGTGCTCCAAAAGCTACTGACTCAAAATAAACATGTTGGACTTTAACCTGGTGTTGTAAGATTGCTTACTGTGCTCACCCCAGGTCCAACGCCGGCATCTCCACATCATGGCCGGAAGATGAGACAAAAAAGCATCTGTCCCTGGGCATGAGCCGCACTGCGCATGCTCCACATCACAATGCCCAGCGAGTGATTGACGGCAGTTTTGCACCAATAGGAAGAGGAGGTGGGACTGCAGGACCTGAATGACAGCAGCTGGTCCTCCACCTAATCGAGAGGAATGAGGGGCCGTGGCTGCTCTCAGATCTCCCTCATTGGTTGAGACTCTGCATCATTTTGAGTTCTTCCCATTAGCCACGTGAGCGCAGGTTCCAAAACCACATTTCCTGTCTGAGAGATGTTGACCAATGGGAGGATTTGGAGGACCGGACGCAGTCTGGTCCTCCAGGCAATCAGACCTGCCGGCTTTGTGTGAATGAAAATGAAACTTCACACAGACTGAAACATCTTCCTGTGTCAAACATCTGATTAAAACATTTTCTTTCCACTTCAATGGACTTTTTTTTAGAATCCATTGACCCTTCTACAGAACTGTTACAAGGAACAACAAATGTTTACTGTTTCTCTCGCCACAGATGGCACGGTAGTTAGCACTACTGCCTCACAGCGCCAGCGACCAGGGTTCAATTCTGGCCTTGGATGACTGTATTGAGTTTGCACATTCTTCTCGTGTCTGCGTGGGTCCCTACGGGTGCTCCAGTTTTCTCTCACGAGAATGTGCAGGCTTGGTGGATTGGCTATGCTAAATTGCCCCTTAGTGTTCAAAGATGAAGTGGGTGTATGGGGAGAGGTTGGGGGAAATGCACCTGGGTGGGGGGCTCGATTGGCCATGGTAAATTGCCCCTTTGTGTCCAAACAAAGGTTAGGTGAGGTTACTGGGTTACAGGGATGGGCTTAAGTAGGGTACTGTTTCTGAGGGCCTGTGCAGGCTTGATGGGCCTAATGGCCTCCTTCTGCACTGTACATTCTACGATTCTGCTGGAATTTCTTTCCCACAGTCTGACCTGGTGGGTCTGTCTGGTGGTATATCCCTGGTACTGTCCATGTATTTGAATGTTTGGGTATTTTAGGGAGCAGGTAGAACTTCCTTGGCTCTACCTGTTGTCTTTGGTTAATGTGTCTGGAGTCTTTGAGTTCTTCCAGTCTGTCTCCAATGCTCCTTCCTGTCTCGGGTATATGGGTCCAGGTGGCTTGGTGTTGTGATTCATGCTGTTTAGTTGTCTGTCTGTCTCCAGCAGGTATTGTTGTCCCTCAATAATGACTGTGCTGCTACCCTTGTCTTCTCGTCTTGTGGACATATCCGTGTTGGATCCAAGCTCCCGGATTGTCTGTCTTTCTCTCCGATTGAGGTTCTGTTTGTCTCTTGTATTTCACTGTGACAGGGCGGAGACCTGATTGAAGGATTCAAACATGGGAATTCTGGGAAAGATAGTCAAGGATTTGGGAGGTGACAACATGTTCAAGGAGTTTGGAGAGGAGGAGGTTGAAGATGGGGCACAAATTTGGAAGGATGGCAGGGGGTTTTATTGAAGAGGGGGTGATGATGGCAGATTTGAAGGACAGACGGACAGTACCTGAAGAGAGAGAAATGTTGACAATATCCATGGACACAGGGTAGTTGGCTGATCAGTAGCCCAGTGGGAATAGGGTCGATGGAGCAGGAGCTGGGTCTCATGGACAAGATGAGCTCTGAGAGGGCATGAGGGGAGATGGGAAAGCAACGAGAGAAAGATGTGGATTCAGGGCTCGGGAAAGGATGAAATTTAGAGACAGTTTGGTGCGGTGGGCTCGTGGAAGGGAGGGAAGCAGCAGAGGCAGCTGATCGATTGACTGAATCTCAGTCACAAAGAAGCTGCACAAGCTCCTCACACTTCTTGTTGGAGGTCAGGATGGAAGAGACAGGGGAGAGCGAGAGAACTTCAAAAGGAACTAACTTGTGTCAGAGATATTTTAAAAATTGAACACATTGCGTATTTCACACAAATCTAATTTATTTGACTTTTAGCCAGAATATTAGCCCCTGTAAATGGGCTGGAGTTTGTTATCAGCAGAAAGAGACCCAAATGAACACGGTTCAGTCCTGAATGTGAGGAACAGCAAAACCCAATCACTGTTGTTACTTGTGGCCTCGTTGGTGTCTCAGCAGGTAGGATGAAGTGGTGAATCCCTTCCCACACTGGGAGCAGGTGAATGGCCTCTCCCCAGTGTGAATTCGCTGGTGCTTCTGTAGGGTGGATGCCTGAGTGAATCCCTTTCCACACTTGGAACAGGCGAATGGTCTCTCCCCAGTGTGAATTCGCTGATGTGCAGTGAGGTGAGACGATTGTCTGAACCCAGTCCCACAGTGAGAGCACGTAAACGGTCTCCTGTCAGTGTGAACACGTTGATGACGCATCAGTTCCCCAGAACGTTTATAGGAGTTCCCACAGTCTGGACATTGAAACGGCCTCTCGTCACTGTGAATTCGCTGGTGATTCAGAAGTTCGGATGACTGAATGAATCCCTTCCCACACTCGGAGCAGATGAATGGTCTCTCCCCAGTGTGAATTCGCTGATGTACAGTGAGGTGAGATGATCGTCTGAACCCAGTCCCGCAGTGAGAGCACCTGAATGGTCTCTCGTCAGTGTGAACACGTTGATGTTGCAACAGTTCTCCAAAACGTTTATAGCACTTCTCGCAGTCTGGACATTCAAACGGTCTCTCATCAGTGTGAATTCGCTGGTGCTTCTGCAGGTCGGATGCCTGAGTGAATCCCTTCCCACACTTGGCACAGACGAATGGCCTCTCAACTGTGTGAATTCGCTGATGTACAGAGAGGTGAGATGATCGTCTGAACCCAGTCCCACAGTGAGAGCACCTGAATGGTCTCTCGTCAGTGTGAACACGTTGATGGCACATCAGTTCTCCAGATCTTTTATAGCACTTCCCGCAGTCTGGACATTGAAACGGTTTCTCATCAGTGTGAACTCGCTGGTGACTCAGCAGGTGGGCTGAAAGAGTAAATCCCTTCCCACACGTTGAGCAGGTGAATGGCCTCTCCCTGGAGTGAAATCGCTGGTGTGTGGACAGACCAGATGGCTGAGTGAATCCCTTCCCACACTCGGAGCAGGTGAATGGTCTCTCCCCAGTGTGACTGCGTCGATGAGTTTCCAGCTTGGATGGGTAAGTGAATCCTTTCCCACAGTCCGCACATTTCCACGGTTTCTCCTCAGTGTGACTGCATTTGTGGCTTGCGAGGCCTGATGATCGAGTGAATCCTCGTCCACACACACAAGTGTACGGTTTCTCCCCACTGTGAATGACGTTTTTTCCTTCCATGTTCAAAATCTCATGATATTCAGCAATGATAAATTGAGGACCCTGTCAGATGCTGATGTGATGTTTGGTTTGTGTTTCCAGACTTTGAAGCCTCCCCTTCGAACACCCTGTGAAACTGATTGAAAACAGAAAATAGGGAGTGAGAGAGAACCCACAAAAACACAAAGGCAGGTTGTGAAATTGAGCTGAATGAATCTGGTCATTTGTGGGGCCGGCTCTGGGAAAAAGTGACCATGAAAACTGCTGGATTGTCATAAAAACCCAACTGGCCTCTTTGGGAGGAGAGAGAAAGAGGTGAAGAGGGATTTTGTACATCTACAAGAATATATTAAGACAGTAGTTGGCAAAGCAAATTCAATCTTGAGCTTCATAATTAGAAATATTGATCCCGAAACAGGGTAGCTCGGCTTCCAGTGACACCGTGATTAGCACTGCTGCCTCACCGTGATTAGCACTGCTGCCTCACCGTGATTAGCACTGCTGCCTCACCGTGATTAGCACTGCTGCCTCACGTGATTAGCACTGCTGCCTCACCGTGATTAGCACTGCTGCCTCACCGTGATTAGCACTGCTGCCTCACCGTGATTAGCACTGCTGCCTCAGTGATTAGCACTGCTGCCTCAGTGATTAGCACTGCTGCCTCAGTGATTAGCACTGCTGCCTCAGTGATTAGCACTGCTGCCTCAGTGATTAGCACTGCTGCCTCAGTGATTAGCACTGCTGCCTCAGTCATGATTAGCACTGCTGCCTCAGTGATTAGCACTGCTGCCTCAGTGATTAGCACTGCTGCCTCAGTGATTAGCACTGCTGCCTCACAGTGATTAGCACTGCTGCCTCAGTGATTAGCACTGCTGCCTCAGTGATTAGCACTGCTGCCTCAGTGATTAGCACTGCTGCCTCAGTGATTAGCACTGCTGCCTCAGTGATTAGCACTGCTGCCTCAGTGATTAGCACTGCTGCCTCATGATTAGCACCGCTGCCTCAGTGATTAGCACCGCTGCCTCACAGTGATTAGCACCGCTGCCTCACAGTGATTAGCACCGCTGCCTCACAGTGATTAGCACTGCTGCCTCACAGTGCTCGGGACCCGGGTTTAATTCCAGCCTTGATGTCTGTGTGTGTGGAGTTTGCACTTTCTCCCTGTGTCTGCGTGGGTTTCCACCAAGTGCTCCAGTTTCCCCCTGCAGTCCAAAGACGGGCAAATTAGGTAGATTGGCCTTGATAAATTGCCCCTTAGTGTTCAGAGATGTGCAGGTTAGGTGGGGCTATAGGATGTCACAGTGGTTAGCATTGCTGCCTCACAGCTCCAGGGTCCCGGATTCAATTCCAGTCTCGGGTGACTGCTTCTGTGAAGTTTGCATTTTCTCCCCGTGTCTGCGTAGATTTCCTCCTGGTGCTCTGGTTTCCTCACACAGTCCAAGGATGTACAGGTCAGGTGGATTGGCCATGATAAATTGCCCCACAGGTTAGTTGGAGTTACTGGGTTACGGGGAGAAGGTGGAGGCATGGGCTTAAACTGAAGTAGGGTGTTCTTTCCAAGGGCTAGTGCAAACTCCTTGGGCTGAATGGCCTCCCGCTGAACTGTAAAGTCTATGATTCTGCACTGTAGGAATTCTTATGAATATTTATAAAGCTCTGGTCACCACTCTTCAGGAAGGATGTGATGGTTCTTGGAGAAGGTGCAGAGGGGATTTACCAGAATGGTTCGAGCAAAGGAGGTTGAGTTGAAATTTGATTCAGGTCCACAAGATTATGCCAGATTTCCATCGGGTGGACAAAGTAACTGTTTCCATTCACTGATCGTACAAGCAGCCGGGACACAGATTTAAAGTTTTGGGTAAAACCTAGATTGAACGATAGAAGATGCTGAGGGGCCTTGACAGGGTAGATGTGGAGAGGATGTTTCCTCTTGTGGGAGAATCTGGAACAAGGAGTCACTGTTGCAAAATAAGGAGTCGCCCATTTCAGATGGCGATGAGGCTTTTTTATTCTCTTGAGGGTTGTAAGACTTGGGAACTCACGTCCTTAAAAGGCAGTGGGAGCAGAGTCCTTGAATATTTTTAAGGCAGAGCTGGATAGATTCTTGATGAGCAAGGGGGTGAAAGGTCATCGGGGTAGGTAGGAATGTGGAGTTGAGGTTAGAATGAGATCAGCCGCAATCTTATTGAATGCTGAGCAGGCTCGAGGGGCCGAGTGGCCTGTTCCTAGTTTGTATATAAAAGGAACAGGAGAAATGATGTGATATGAGATATGTTTTTACACAGCGAGTGGCAATGACCTGATACTTGCTGCCTGTGAGCGAGTTTGAAAATCGACACAATTAATGATTTGATTTCAAAAGGAAATTGGACAAACACTTGAGGGAAATAAACCTGTGAGGATACAGGGATGGAGCAGGAGAATGGCACTGAATGGATTGCTCCAGAGAGCTAGCATGGACTGAATGGGCCGAATGCCATTCTCTGTGTCATCATGTCTCTGACTCGTTTGTGTAATTTAGTTTTGTAATTTAACCCCGGGCGGGTTCAGATATCACTCAGGTAAATCTGTGCTACACTCCCTCCGAGGCCATTCTATCCTTCCTCAGGTTTGTTGTCCAGAACTGAACACAGTTCTCCAGGTTTGGTCTAACCAGGGTTTGTGAATCTCGGGGCTTTTCCAGTCACACCGATACCTGAAATCTTCCCTCACAGACAGAACAGACAAACCTTTTACCTTCCACACCCAGATGCTGCTGATATTCAGGGTCGGATGAATAATGTGACTGTCAGATCGCGATGTGACGTTTGGTTTGCGTTTCCTGTCTGTTCAACCTCCACTTCCAGTATCCTATACATTTACAGAAACCTCACTGTCAGTTTAGGATAGAAATTCACAATATTCTCTCCTCACCAACTTTGATTAAATGTATTCTTGGAGGTTTGATCACATGACCTGCCCCCATCCTCCAGCCATTAATCGGTCAACACATCCATCCTTGTGACACACTGCCTTCCTCGGCCAATTGGGAAGCAAAAGGACTCATTACCTCACAGGATAGTGATTGACTGTCAGCCAAACAACCTTCATCCCATTTACAATATTTTTGTATCCGCTGAAGAGGAGCAGCTTCGGGCCAGTCAGTATAAATAACTTACGTTGGGAATTCACGGCCTAGTCGGCAGGGAGGGGGGTTAGTGCCAATCCGGGGAGGAGCAGCTCTGGGACAGTCAGTATCAATAACTCACCCAGAGGATTCACGGCCGAGTCGGCAAGGAGGGGGTTGGTGCCAATCCGGGGAGGAGCAGCTCCGGGACAGTAAGTATGGGCAGCACGGTAGCATTGTGGATAGCACAATTGCTTCACAGCTCCAGGGTCCCAGGCTCGATTGGGCCACTGTCTGTGCGGAGTCTGCATCTCCTCACCGTGTGTGCGCGGGTTTCCTCCCACAGTCCAAAGATGTGCAGGTTAGGTAGATTGGCCATGCTAAATTGCCCTTAGTGTTGGGTGGGGTGATTGGGTTATGGGATAGGGTGGTGGTGTTGACCTTGGGTAGGGTGCTCTTTCCAAGAGCCGGTGCAGACTGAATGGGCCAAATGGTCTCCTTCTGCACTGTAAATTCTATGAATAACTGACCGCGGGGATTCACGGCCTAGTCGGCAGGGTGGGGGGTTAGTGCCGATCCGGGGAGGAGCAGCTCTGGGACAGTCAGTATCAATAACTCACACCAGGGATTCACGGCCTCGTCGGCAGGGAGGGGGGTTGGTGCCAATCAGGGAGGAGCAGCTCCGGGACGGTCAGTATCAATAACTCAGCCCGGGGATTCACGGCCTAGTCGGCAGAGAGGGGGGTTGGTACCAATCCGGGGAGGAGCAGCTCCGGGACGGTCAGTATCAATAACTCAGCCCTGGGATTCACGGCCTAGTCGGCAGGGAGGGGAGGTTGGTGCCAATCCGGGAAGGAGCGGCTCCGGGACGGTCAGTATCAATAACTCAGCCCGGGGATTCACGGCCTAGTCGGCAGGGAGGGGAGGTTGGTGCCAATCCGGAGAGTTGCAGCTCCGGGACGGTCAGTATCAATAACTCACCCCAGGGATTCACGGCCTAGTCGGCAGGGAGGGGAGGTTGGTGCCAATCCGGGGAGGAGCAGCTCCGGGACGGTCAGTATCAATAACTCACCCCCGGGACAGTGAGAGGGGAGAATGTTCAATGTTTCACATTCGGCTCTTTGGATTCTAAACCCCGCCACTGACCTCTCACCTGACACCTCACAATGCCCGGGCAATGATTGTCGGCAGCACCGGACCAATAGGAGGAGGAGATGACCGTAGGACGGGTCCGGACTGCCTGGTCCTCCAACCAATCAGCGTGAATGAGGGGGCGGGACTGGGCTGAGTGAAGCATGCGCAGTGAGATTTCTGGCACGCAGAAAAACGTTCGTTCTCGGATCCCCAATCCGTGAAGGTGGGAATGGCGGGACGGAGGGAGAGATGAATCAGGCGGGTCGTTAGACACACTTCGTGAACATGTTATTCACACCTAAAATCCGTAAAAATAACCTACCGGTGCCCGAGGATTTTTTGGAGGCCGCAGCTTTGTTACAGACCAGACTATGTGGGTGCCATCTTTATTTGGTACTTGCAGCGGTGCGCATGCGCACCCACCATCTTTATTGGGGCACGAGTAGCAGAGCGCATGCTCAGTCGCCATCATTGTTGGGGGCAACATTTTTTGAAACGTTTTTTCATGACAGAATGTTCAGCAGACTGCTTCACTCTGAGTTACAAATTCCTATTTATAGGGCAGAATATATGTCCAGGGGCAGTGACAATAATTCGAATTTATATTATGACTTGAACAGAATATAACTTTTAAGACTTTCAGAGAAACGTTACAAAATAATTGACACTGAGCCACATGAGGAGATATTAGCTTTTAAGGAGAATCCTAATGGAGGAAATTGAGTCAGAGTCGGAGAGTTTTCAGGAGGAAATTCCAGAAATTGTGGCCTTGGCAACTCAGTAATGCTGGAGAGATTAAAATCAGGAATTCTCAAGTGGCTGGAATTAAATGAGTGCAGAGATCTCAACGGGGTGTGTGTGGAGGAGATTACAGTGATCTGGATGATCATTACCAGGGAGTACAACAATGAGAAATTTAAACATTTTGTGCCTTTTAAAAGGAAGCATTTGTAGATCAGTGGGCACAGGGGCTGGTGTGAGTAAGCACATGGGTAGCAGAGTTTGGGATGTGATGGAGGGGGTTGTTTAATGTTGGAGTCCGGCTACGAGTGCGTTGGAATAATTTGGTTGAGAGGTAACAGAAGAATGGATAATGGTTTGTGCAGCAAATGAACAGAGACAAAGGTGGAGTTGAGCTGTATTTCTGAGGTGGAAATCAGCAATCTTGGTGACAATGTGGATCTGTGGTCAAGAGCTCATCTCGGGGTGAAATATTTCACCATGGTTGTGAACAGTCAGCTTCAGCCTCAGACATTTGACAGGGTGGAATTGGTGACAAGGGGATGGAGTTTGTAGAGGGGACAGGAAGGGAATGGGTTCAATCTTGTCAATATTTAAATGGAGGAAAGTTCTCCTCATCCAGCACTGGATGTCGGACAAGATCGGACAGTGTGTGTCTTGGAAAAGAACTTGCAGGTGGTGATGTTCACATACATCTGCTGTCCTGCTCCATCCAGGTGGTGGAGGTTAAGCATTTAGGAGATTCTGTCAAATTGTGAATCAGTTGTCAATCAACGAAATGCCTCTCCAATGCCACCTGTCACCCCCCCCCCCCCCCCCCCCCACTCTGTTCTCACTCTCGCTCCGTCTCCCTCATCATTTTTGACTTTCTCTCTCTGGGCGTGATTCTCCACACCCGCGGGAAATCGTGAGGCTGGCGTCAAAAACGGGCGGGTTTGACGCCAGCCTCCGCCCCCCCGACCGGGAACCGATTCTCGTCCCCGGTCGGGGCTAGCATCCCGCGGCCGTGAACTCCGGCATCGCGGGCTTAATGAATTTCGTTAAGCCCGCTAGCCAGAGTTAGCGACGGCTGACGCGTCAGATAACGTCAGCCGCACATGCGCGGATTGGACGACTCCAACCCGCGTATGCACGGATGACGTCATCACGCATTTGCGTGAAACCCGTGCATGCGCGGGCCGGTATGCTCCTCAGCCGCCCCGCGAATGGATACAGCGGGGCGGCGGAAGGATAAAGAGTGCGCGGGTAAGTACCCGCTGCCCGTGACCGGTGCCCACCGATCGCGGGCCCATGGCATCCTTGGCACGGCCGTGGTACTGCCGTGCCAATCGGTGCCATGGTTCCCCAGATCGGGACTTTACGGACGTTTTTACGAACGGTCAGACCAGGTGTGATTGACGTTCATAAAAACGGTCGTAAAGGCCTTGGAAATCGGCCCATCGGCCAGCTGAGAATCGCTGCTCGCCGTAAAAAAACGGTGGGCAGCGATTTGTGTCGGGAGGCGGGCGTGGGGGGGGAGAATAGCGGGAGGGCATCGGACCAGCGTGGCCGTAATAATTTACGCCGCCCGCTATTCTCCGCCCCGTCGTGAGTGCGGAGAATTCCGCCCTCTGTTTCTCGCAAAACATTCTCTCGACTAGAGGGTTGTGGATGATACATCATTGAATATATTGAAGGCTCAGATAGTGAGATTTTTGGTCTCTCAGGCAGTCAAAGGACATAGAGAGCTAACGGGAAAGTGGAATTGAAGACTGAGATCAACCACAATCGTGTTCAATGGCAGAGCAGGTTCGACAGGCCGAATGGTCTACCTCTGCTCCTTTATCTTATGTTCTTGCACAGACCCAAGTGTTGTGTGGGCTCAGTCCACGTGGCAGGTTCCCTTCCCTGAAGGACATTAACAACCTAGTTCACTTTTCACAAAAGATTCAACAATTTTCATGGTCAATTTTTCCCAGTGCCGGCCCCACAAGTTACCAGATGCGTTCAGTTCAGTTTCACAACCTGCTATGGTGTTTTTGTAGGATCTCTCTCACTGTCTTTTTTCTGTTTTAAATCTATTTCAGAGTTAGAAGGGGAGGATTTGCAGTCAGGAAACTCAGATCAAACATCATATCAGCATCAGACAACGTCACCGAATTCATCGTAACCTGACTATCGGTGAATTTTGACCATGGAAGGAAAAAGCTCCGTACACAGTAAGGAGAAACCCTGGGAATGTGAGGAGGGATTCAGATCCACATCTCAACTAGAAATTCATCATTCCAGACAGTCTGTGGAGAGGTCACTCACTTGCTCTGATTGTGGGAAGGGATTCTCTCGATCATCCAGCCTGCTGCAACACCAGCGAGTGCACACCGGGGAGAAACCATTCAACTGCTCCGTGTGTGGGAAGGGATTCGCTCAGTCGTCCAACCTGCTGAGACACCAACGCGTTCACACTGGGAAGAGACCATTCATCTGCCGGGAGTGTGGGAAAGGATTCGCTCGGTCATCTGATTTAATGACGCACCAGCAAGTTCACACGGATGAGAGACCATTTAAATGTCCAGACTGTGGGAAGTGCTTTAAATGTTCCCGGGACCTGATACTCCATCAACGTGTTCACACCAACGAGCGACCGTTCAGGTGCTGTCACTGTGGGACTGGGTTCAAGCAGTCATCTCAACTCAGTGAACACCAGCGCACTCACAGTGGGGAGAGGCCGTTCACCTGCTCCGTGTGTGGCAGTGGGTTCAGTCGGTCATCAAACCTGCGGACACACCAGCGAGTTCACACTGGAGAGAGACCTTACACTTGCTCTGAGTGTGGAAAGGGATTCACTCAGTTATCCACTCTGCTGAATCACCAGAGTGTTCACAGTGAGAAGAAACCATTTAAATGCCAAGACTGTGGGAAGTGCTACAAAAGTTCCCGGGAACTGCTCCACCATCAACGTGTTCACACTGATGAGAAACCTTTTAAATGCCCAGACTGTGAAAAGTGCTTTAAAAGTTCCGGGGAACTTATGCGCCATCAACGTATTCACACTGATGACAAACCGTTCAGATGCTCTTCCTGCGGGACTGGTTTCAAGACATCATCTGACCTCACTGTACACCAGCGAACTCACACTGGGGAGAGACCGTTCACCTGCTCCCAGTGTGGGAAGACATTCACTCAGTCATCCAGCCTGCTGACACATCAGCGAGTTCACACAAGGGAGAGGCCTTACACCTGCCCCAAGTGTGGGAAGGGATTCACACAGTCATCCAATCTGATAAGACACCAGCGAATTCACAAGTAATTACAGTGAGTGGACAATCTGATCAGATACCTCTGCTGCTTCCCTCCCTTCCACTTGCTCCACCAGGCCAAACTGTCACTAAAAATCCCCCTCGTCTGAGTGTGAACTCATATCTATCTCCAGGTTCTCTCCTATCTCCTGTCATGTCCTGTTCAATCTCGTCTTGATTACAAGACCTGCCTTCTGCTCCCTTGACCCTATTCTCATTAAACCACTGACCATCCAACTTCCCCACATTAATTGATATCGTAACAGTTCTCTCCCTCTTCTAGCTTTGCCCCTCTCACTTTTAAATACATTACCTTCACCTTTCCTGAGAAAACAACCTTTGACCCCTGACTTCCTTGCAAAGTACCACCCCATCTCTAAACTCCCTTTCTTTTCCAATATGGTGTCCCCCCAAGGATGTATCCTTGGCCCCTCCTATTTCTCATCAACATGATGGCACTAGAATCCATAGAATCCCTACAGTGCAGAAGGAGGCCATTCGGCCCCTCAGGATTGCACTATATGCCTGAAAGAGCACGCTAGGTAGGCCCATAACCTCACCCTATCCCCATAACACCACCTAACCTGCACATCTTCGGACTCTGGCAGCAGTTGGAGGAAATCCTCACATTTAAAGTTTCTGGGCAATATTCCCAGAAACTGTTTTCATTCAACGGATAAGGCTCATAAAAAAGATGTATTTCAATCGAATTAAATAATATTATAATTACTTTAACCCAATCACAGCCAGAAAGGGGACAGACATTGGTGATAGCCATAACCTTAAAAAGTACTGCCGATTTTCAACAATTCATTCCAGAATCACCTTACTTAATTTCTGAAGCTACTTTCTGCACTTTCGCTTTGAACCGCCATTTTGTTTATTTTCAACTTCACTGCATCGTGTATTCAGTTAGAAGAAATTATCAAGGGCTGTAACTTGTATTGAATTCAACTCAGTTCTCTGTATTTGCTTGGACTAAACAAACTGTAAATACTCTGTCTTTGCAACAAACTGACCTATTCAAGAAACATCTGAAACTAACTGAATAAAAGACAAATGACTTCACGCATGAAGCTCAGTTTCAAGTTCTGCAGAGTAATATATTAGTGCGGCGACACTTCAGATATATTAACCAAAGTATAGACCTATCAGTGAGGAGCTGCGGAGTGTGGCCGAGGTGAACAAAGGGCCCAGAGCCAATGTGCAAGACCTGAAGAACAGGTCGAGAAGGCAAAATTTGAGAATTGTGGGCCTGCCCAAGGGGGTGGAGGGCCTGAGGCCGACTGAGTACTTTGTGAGGATGTTTGAGGAGTTGATGAGGGAGGGGGAAGATACCTCCCACTATGAGTTGGACAGGGCACATTGGTCGCTCAGGCCAATGCCCAAAGCGAATGAGCCACCAAAGGCGGGTATATTCTGCTTCCATAATGACCACGTGAAGGAGGGGGATTTGAGCTGGGTGAAGCAGAGGCGAGGGACGGAATTCTCCGCAACGGCCAACGCCGTCGTGAAACCCGGAGTGTCAGAGGCCGCTCCTCGCCCCCTCACGGCGTTGCGGGGAACTCGGCCGCCAGGCCTGATGCGCCGAGAATGGTGCGGCTGGCGGCGCCTAATGACGTCACCCATGCATGCACAGGTTGGCCGGCGCCAGGGCGGCCCTCCTGCGATTCTCCAACCCGGCCTGGGGAGCGGAGAAAAGCGCCCGAGGTGTGGGAAGACGTTGGCATGAACATACCAAGCAGTGCTGCAGAGAAGGCGGGTGGCCTTTGGGGGGAGAGGGCGGCATTGGCAGCGGAGTGAGATTCAGAGTGGTCTAACCTGCGAAGTTGAGAGTGACTCACAATTGAAAGGATTTTTATTTCAAGGCGGTGGAGGCCTTAATTCAGGCTGAAGGACTGAGATGAGCGTTTGGATTTGGTCTTGGTTGGTGGGGACGGGATTATCGTTTGTCTTCGGGAAGGCTTTCTGTTTGATTGGGAGTTTTGTTTTCTGCATCTTGAATTGCGGGGGGGGGGGGGGGGGGGGGGGTTGTTTCCATGAGGTTCGGGTTTTGCTTTTTCTTGTTTCTGGGTGAGGTTCAGTACTATTCTTTGTTTTAAGGAAGGTGGGTTTTTCAGCCTGTGGGAGGTTACTGAGGAAGGGATGGGGAGGAGGGGGGGGTTCTGGTAGGGGTCATCGCACGAGTTAACAAAGGTTGGCTAGTGAACAGGAGTGTGGTATGGCAGGGGCCGTGGTTGTTGGAGCCTGGTGGAGCAGATTTTAATGGACCTGGGAGGGGTGAATGGTGCGAGGAGGGGATCAATACTGGGTGAGGTGTTTGCAAGAGGAAGTGAATGGGGAGAGGGGCAGGGGTTCGATGGTAACAAAAGGGTAATGGATCAGGTGAGGTTTTGGAAGAGTTTGGTGAGTCAGTTGTTTCATTCGGGGTTTGATAGTCGGGGGCGGAGGTTGGCGATGTTGGTGGGGAAGAGGGTAAAGTTTCACATGCAAAAGCTGGTGGCTGGTCGGGGGGCAGGTATATGATGGTGACAATGCGGGGTTTGTGTGGAGAGCGCTGGGTGCCATCCCGGATCTGGATACCCATCAGCCGATAGTAGGGGGGGATTGGAATAAGTGCTGGAACCAAAGGTGGACAGGTTGCAGCCGCGCTCGCTGACGTAGTCAAGGTGGGGGCAAAGGCATTGGCTGGGCTCATGAAAGAGATGGTGGGGGAGTTGACCCATGGAGATATTTACACCCAAGGGTTCGGGAGTATTTGTTTTTCTTCCCGGCACACAAGGTGTTTTCGAGAATTGATTTTTTTCTTGGAAATGTGCATTTTGCTGGAAATGAGAGGTCGGAGTACTCGGCAATGGTGATCTCGGGTCACGCACCGCAGCACAGTAGCACAGTGGGTAGCACTGTTACTTCACAGAGCCAGGGACCCGGGTTCGATTCCCGGCTTGGGTCACTGTGCAGAGTCTGCACGTTCTCCCCGTGTCTGCGTGGATTTCCTCCGGGTGCTCCGGTTTTCTCCCTGTTATTGAAAATATGGAAAGATGTGTCATTTGAAACATGGAAGTCTGGCAATATGTGGTCTGAGAGAAACATGAGAGGATACAGGGAAAGATCCCACAAATTGTTAACAGCAGCTGCAAAGAGCAGGATTATAAAATGCAGATTCTTTCTCCCAAGCAGGCTCAGCAAACACACAGGATTCTAGTATGAAGCTAAAAGCAATGGTTCACACCTTCATTGAAAGTAACTATCTTAGTCAGCATCTGGAAAAGCATGGATGAGGGTTTCAGTTGAGCTGGTTGATAAATGTAAACCTTTCAAGTTACAACCAAGTGGATTTTTAGCATTACGCTAAAAGCAATGATTCACACCTGCATTGAAATTAACTATCTTAGTAAGCAGCTGGAAAAGGAAAGGATGAGGTTCAGTTGAATTTGGTGACAATTCTAAGTGTGAAGTTCTGCCGATATCAGGTAAATTAAAGAAAACTGGAGACCATCAGTCTACGAGAAACATAATTTAAAGCTAAAATCAAAGTCAAAGTTACGAGCTGGGGACACAATTGGAAAATAAAACTATAGAAATGACAGGAATTAAAAGTAACACCTCTTGAAACCAAAGCATTTTTGAATATCACAAAGGAAGTTTGAACATCACAAAGGAAACAATGTAATCAGAGACCTGAGAGGTGAGGTCATGTCAAAATGAATACTTAGTTGTATTAGAACGTTTAGATCAAAGATACGTTTTTCAATCAAAGTGAAATAAGTATACTTTACAATAAGGTAATAAAAACTTAATAACTGTTGAAAGAGAATATAAGCCCAGAGACCAGAGCAGGAACTACCAGAACCAGAACTCCGAGAGAAGGAACAAGAGAAGCAGAGTCAGCTTACAGCCAGCTCGGTCATGGGAAAGATAAGACATAGCAGCTGAGCTAAAACAGCTAATACATCTAAGGAAGACTAGAATTTAAAGAGGAGGTAGAGTCAGCACAGAGATAGCCCCCTCTCATAGCTCAGTACATGGGATTGACAAGAGATAGCAACCGAGCTCACCAGCGAATACATCTAAAGAAGACAAAATTTTAAAGAGAAGATTGATTGTCAAGTTGGGCCTGAAGGTCCCTTCAAACAACCAGAAGGATCCAGAAGCAAGATCCTTTACCTTTCTGTAAAGAAAGTGATTGCAGCTTTTTAAAAGAAAAAAATATAATAATAAAATAACTAAGTTAACCTGAAACAGTGGTTTATTCCTAAGTCTACTTTACTTACTTAGCAATTTGGGACCCAGGATCTATGCTACTAAGTGGTAAGTAGATGAAATCTTCGGTGAAGGTATGGGTTATACCGGGGGATAACTTGAAAATATAGTTTGACCTGAATAGCACCCACCGAAATCTGCATCGGAGTCAGGGAGTGAGAATCCCTGGTCACCATTTAGAATATCGGCCCTTTTTGGTATAGGGGGAATTCTAAGATTAGTGATGCGTTTTCAGCAACATCCCACAAGTCCCGAAAAATGTGCTTGTTAGGTAATTTGGACATTCTGAATTCTCCATCTGTGTACCTGAACAGGCGCCAGAGTGTGGCGACTAGGGGATTTTCACAGTAACTTCATTGCAGTGTTAATGTCAGCGTACTTGTAACAATGACGATTATTGCATTGGATGGACGTAGTTCTGGAGAAGGGGGGAAACCCAGAGGCTAGGGTGGAGAATGGATGTGGGGTTACTGGTGGACCAGAGCTTCTATGACAAGATAATTGAGTATGTTGGGTTTAATTGCATGGGGAGGTGGCAATTGGGAGAATGCAGACAGGGGTGGAGGCGGGGCCCGACTGGTTTCTTGTCGAATTTTTAAAAAGATTTAAGGATGGCTGGCACCGTTGATGTGGGAATGTTTGAGGACACGATGGGTAGGGGTGTCGTGTTGCAAACAATGGGCAGGCCACCGTCTCACTTCCTAAAGAAGGACAAGGAGCCGGTGGAGTGTTGGTTGTACAGGCCCATATTTCTGCTGAATGTAGACGCCAAGATACTGTCAATGGTGTTGGTGTTAAGCTTGGAAGGGTACCTCAGAGGTGATTGGGGAGGCCAGACGGGGTTCGTAAAGGGAAGGCAGTCGTTCTCTATTGTAAGGAAGTTTTGAAATGTGGTGCTCTCTCAGGCAGAGTGGAGGGAGCCGAGGTGGTGGTATTGGAGGCGGAGAAGGCGTTCGATCGAATGGCATGGAGTTATTTGATGGTGGGATTGGGCCGAAGTTTATGGCGTGGGTGCAGCTTCTTTATAAGGAGCCAAAGACGAGCGTGCGCACCAATTGCATGAACTCTGGGTATTTAGCATTGCACCGGGGAACGAGACAGGGATGTGCCTGGTCCCCTCTTCTGTTTGCAATGGCTATAGAGCTCTTGTCTATTGAGCTGAGGAGCTTGGGTTGTGGTGAGTGTCCTTCAGTGCAGAATATTTGTTCCTGTATATTTCAGAGCCAAGCTCTTTGGTGGGGAATATAATGGAATAGCACCAGAGATTTGGAACGTTTTCAGGATAAAAATTTAATTCAGGGAATAATGAGTATTTTGTGGTCTCCACTCCGAAAGTGGGAGGTGGTGGGGGCATTTCGCCTGGCAGTGTCTGATTATTGGTATTTGGGGTGCAGGTGGACCAAAATTGGGCAGGGCTTTGGAAGTTGAACTTCACTTACTTTGTGAGGAGGGTGAAGGCTGATTTGCTGAGGTGGGACAATCTCCCTGTCATTGGCAGGCCAGATGCAGGCAGTAAAGATGAATGTTTTGCAGCGATTCCTGCTTTTGTTTCAGTGCCTGCCGGTCTTTTTGCTCAAAGCGTTTTTTAGGAGGCTCGACAGACGGATCTCCTTGTTTGTTTGGGCGGGAAGGTGGCGAGGATTAGGAAGGAAATACTGCAGAGGGGGTTAGGCATCCCAAATTTGTTGTATTCTTATTGAGCGGCAAATGCAGAGAAGGTTCGGCATTGGAGTAGAGGGGGGGGGGGGGGGGGCTTTGCGGATGAGGACGGAGGCGGGCTCTTGCAGGGGTCGGGGTTACATGTGCTGTCAACGGTGCTATTCCCGATGGCCCCAGGGAAGAAGACGGTGAGTCCAGTGGTGGTTGCCACGTTGAAGATCTGGAGGCAGTTTAGACAGCAGAGCTAGTTTGGAGAGATGCCAATCAGAGGGAATCATGCGTTAGAGCGGGGAGGATAGATGCAAGGTTTCGGGGATGGCAAGGGAGGGGGATTAAGGAAATGAAGGATTTTCTTGGAGGGCGATTTGCGAGTTTGGAGGAGTTGGATGAGACGTTTGGGCTGGCAAAAGCTTTAGGTATTTACAGGTGCTGAACTTTGCGAAGAAGGCCTTCCCGCTTGCACCTGCCTTGTTGCTGGAGGCAGTGCTGTCAGAGGGGGATTTGTCTCGGCAATTTACGGGAGAGTCTTGGAGGAGGTTGGGGTGTCCATGGAGGAGGTTAAGGTGAAGTGGGAAGAAGAGTTGGGTGGTGCTGGAGGAGGGTCTATGGTGCGATGTGCTGTGGAGGGTAAATGCCTCGAATACATGTGCGAGACCTGGGCTGATACAGCTAAAGGTAGTGTACAGGGCACACCTCACAAACTTAGGATGAGCCAGCTGTTTGAAGGGTTGGAGGATGCCTGTGAACAATGTGGGAGGGAGTCTGCGAATCACCTACATATATTTGGTCCTGCCCAAAGCTGGAAAGATTTTGGAGGATGGTGTTCAGCACCGTGTTGGGGGTTTTACGTGTGGACGTGGAGCCCGGTCCCTGACAAGCCATATTTGCGGGTTTCAGAAGAGCCAGAGCTGTAGGCGGGTGCAGGGGCAGATGTTCTAGCCTTCACCTTGCTGATTGCTCGCAGGCTGGTCTTGTTGGGGTGGAGGTCAGCTTCTCCATCCTGTGCCTCGGTGTGACAGGGGGGTGGGGGGGGGGGGGGAGACCTCCTGGGGCTCCTGACCCTGGAAAAGGTAACGTTTTCTCTGAAGGGGCGACTGGTGGGTTCCACAAATGTTGGGGTTTGTTCATCATGCATTTTCGGGAGTTGGTTACCATTGACTGTTGGGGGGTCGGGGTTTGTGGGGTTGTTTTATGTTGTAAAACTCTTGAAGATTTCTTGAATAGAAATATTTTCAAAAACAAAATCCTTGAGGAAGGAGCAGTGCTCCAAAATCTTGTGTTTGAAACAAACCAGTTGGACTTCAACGTGGTGTGGTAAGACTTTTTACTGTGCCCTATTGTAGGACAACTGTCATGGTGTGTATTTGCTAAGGATACTACAACTGTTATGGAGAATCAAACACACAGCTCCAGTCTGGTACAGACCTTGTTCATAAAACCGAGACCTGATCACATAAAGCCCAGCCCAGTCGAACAGTCGATGGTAGCCATGATGTGGAGATGCCGGCGTTGGACTGGGGTGAACTCAGTAACAAGTCTTACAACACCAGGTTAAAGTCCAACAGGTTTGTTTCAAACACAAGCTTTTGGAGCATTGCTTCTTCCTCAGGTGACTCACCTGAAGAAGGAGCTGCGCTCCGAAAGCTCGTGTTTGAAACAAACCTGTTGTACTTTAACCTGGTGTTGTAAGACTTCTTACTGCAGTAGAACAATGGTTTGGCTTTAACAGGTCCATTGGGCATGGCCTCTGACAAGTACATGGGAGTTTTTTTATTGCTGAAACATCCGGCTGGGTCACTGTCTGTGCGGAGTCTGCACGTCCTCCCCGTGTGTGCGTGGGTTTCCTCCGGGTGCTCCGGTTTCCTCCCACAGTCCAAAGATGTGCGGGTTAGGTGGATTGGCCATGCTAAATTGCCCGTAGTGTCCTAAAAAGTAAGGTTAAGGGGGGGGGGGGGTTGTTGGGTTACGGGTACAGGGTGGATACGTGGGTTTAAGTAGGGTGATCATTGCTCGGCACAACATCGAGGGCCAAAGGGCCTGTTCTGTACTGTTCTATGTTCTATCCCAGTCAAGTGATAATTCTGAAGATTCAGGATATCAATACCTTTTCTTTGTAATTCCACAATTCACCCACTCTGAACACACCGGAATCCTCCCTTGGCCCTTTGTTATTAAAGTCAGTGCAGTAGGTGGGGTCTGGAGACATATTCAGTTAAACTCTATCAGGTTCTGACACTGCTAGCCAATATGATGAGCCAAATGGTTTCCCTCTGTGCATTATCATTCAACAAAACAATGAATATTCAGTATTATGAACAGGGAGAGAAATCAGTAACTGCAATTGAACCCAGCAAGAGTTAGCACCGGCAGGGTAGAGAGAGAAGAAACAGTAGAAAAGCTTTAAAACCTCGACATAGGCACACACAGAACTCTGACACATGTAATATAGATCATCAATTCATAATCATTTATGATTTTTGAAAATTAGTTGAGGTCAAATGGCAAAATTGTTATTTTGTATTAGTTGTTTGAGGTTTGAATGGTGCTGATATTACCCAACATCCATTGCGGCGGTGAATGTGCCCTATTCATTCCACAGGAGCCCAGTGCGCAGGCGCAGTATTGTATCTGGAGCATGCGCACTGTCATCCTGCTCGAAGCTCTGCGAGCGCTGAAGGGGCTGTTTCCGCGGGTGAGCGGCGGTGGGACGGAGGGAGGAATGGAGCCGGGAACCGGGGGGAAGGGAGGGAGCGGAGGCTTCATAAACACCCGGGAAAGGCCCCTCGGCAGGAAGAGACCCTGCAGGCCCCGTGTTTGCAGCTGATGGGCTTTTATCCAGATCGGGCCCAGTTCCATTGTCCCCATCTTCGTTCAGCGGGGAGCAGAGCGCATGAGCGGCCATCTTGGTGCCGTCACGGAAAGTAGGAGGAGCTTCAGGGTTCTGGTGACCAGGAGAGAAAATGTTTGACTCATTGATTGAATGGTCCGGGAGAACGGGCGCCCTCTTCAGGGTGAGGGCGGGGGGAGGGGAATTGCTGCAAAGCGCATGTGCGCCCATCCCAATAACAGAAGAATAAGATTATCAGAATTATTAGCAGTAAGAGGCCATTCGGACAATTGTGGCTCATTTGATCATTGTCTTAACTCCATTTTCCTTCAGACAATGAACCTTCCTCACCTTTTACTCCCCTGCCAGTAAAAATGGTGTATAATGCAGCCTTGAATAAATTCAATGGCCACGCCTCCACTGCTCACTGGGCAGAGAATTCCACCGGCTACTGGCCCTCTGAGAGAAGCAATTTCTCCTCATTTCTGTCTTAGACACTGATTTTTAAACTTTCCTTGCAGTGGAAGATTTCCTGTTGAGGAGAAACATCCTTTCAGCACCTGTCAAGCACCCTCAGAATCCTCTCTGCTGCTGTAAGATTATCTTTCATTTATCTAAAGTACAATCAGTATATGCACACCCTGGCCAACCTTTCCATCATAAAACAAACCCCTTCATGCCAGGAATCAGCTTAGTGACCCTTGTCTGAACTGCTTCCAATGTAAGTGTATCCCATAGTAATCCTAGGCCAGGAAATGGGGAGAGAGTTTTTATGAATTTATATCTTGGACTTTGGAAACTCCGTTTACAGGGAGATAGATGGGGAGGATTTACACACAGCAATCTGAGATAAAGAAAAAATGTTACTCTCTGACCACAATTGACACATGACTCTTGTAATCTCATTTTACAGGGAGTTAGAAGATTTGAAAACTGTGATTTTTCTCTGATTCCAGTGCTTCTGATATCTTTGCAGCTGCAGACTCCATAGGAGGTTTTACATTTGAAATCCGTGAAATTGTTCCAGAAGTGAGTATTATTGAGCATTCATCTATAATTTAGAGTTTTTAGAATTGTGCTTTGTTGTCTGTGCTCTGGTTTCTGGGCTCTGGGGCAGGTTTGTCTCCTTTACTGTGGATCTGAATTCAAGTTCACACATTGCTCTGTTTCAGCTCTGCCCTCCCTCATCACCTCTCTGCCATTGTTCAACTTCTGCCTCTAATAGGGTATTTATTTTAACCATGTTTAGTATTTTACTGTTATTTCTTCCAATGTGTCTGAATGAAGTTGTCACTGCAGGCCATCCCTTGGCTATGTGCTGCTGATTTACCATCTTTATCTTCCCATGGTCAGGAATTGTTTTTCCTGCACTCGAGATCATTTCTCTTCTGTCCATCAGCTGATATTAACCATCAAATTCTGCACCATATTTATTCCCTGGAATTGAAGATTTGAGATTAGTATCAGACCAGCCATGAACTTATTAAATGGTGGAGCAGACTTGATGGGCTGAATGACCGTCTCCTGCTCCTATTTCTTGGGATGTCACAATATCTTGGTCAAGATCAGGAAATGCTGAGTGTCGATCTGTTGATCAACATGAATTAGCAGCTTCAGGAGAATAGGGAGGGTGAATATGGAGTGAGAATGGACGGACCAAGAGAGAGAGAGTGTGAGTTTGTACAGATGCGTGCGTGGAAATTTACAGCTTTTGGGGAACGAGCGAGGAAAGCATGTTCCACTGCAACTAGAATTGTCTGTTCTGAATTTCTGAGCTGTACTGACCGTGATGACATTTGTAAACTCCTTTAACAGGATATTCAAAGGGGAAGATTTGCAGCAAGAAATCTCAAACCAAACTTCACATTGAGATCTAACAGAGACACTCGATTCGTTAGCACGGGGGAAACCATCGGCCGTTTTACCATCCGTGTGACTGGAAAAGCACCGAGACACACCATGGGGAAACCGTGGAAATGTGGGGATTGTGGGATGGAATTCATTTTTCCCGTCTGTGCTGGAAACTCATCGACGTACTCACACCAGGGAGAGACTGTTCATTTGCTCTCAGTGTGGGAAGGGATTTACTGTTTCATCCAACCTGCTGACACAGCGGCGAGTTCGCACCGGGGAGACGCCATTCACCTGCTCAGTGTGTCGGCAAGGATTCATAGATTCATCCAACCTGCTGACACACCAGGGGGTTCACACTGAGGAGAAGCCACTCACCTGCTCAGTGTTGAGAAGGGATTTACTAATTCATCCAACTTGCTGACACACCAGCGAGTTCACGCCGCAATGAGGCCATTCACCTGCAAAGTGTGCAGGAAGAGATTTATTAATTCATCCAACTTGGTAACACACCAGCGAATTCACACTGGGGAGAAGCCGTTTACCTGCTCTGTGTGTCGGAAGCGATTTGTTAATTCATCCAACTTGGTAACACACCCAGCGACTTCACACTGGGGAGAGACCATTCACCTGCTCTGTGTGTCAGAAGGGATTTGTAATTCATCCAACTTGGTAACACACCAGCGACTTCACACTGGGGAGCGACCATTCACCTGCTCTGTGTGTCAGAAGAGGATTTGTTAATTCATCCAACCTGCTCAGACACCAGCGAGTTCACACTAGGGAGAAGCCGTTTTCCTGCTCCACGTGTGGGAAAGGATTCAGTAGTACATCCTACCTGCAGAAACACCAGCGAGTTCACAAGTAATTACAAGGGGTTGGATTCTGCTGATCTTTGCTGCTCTTGATCACATCCAGGATTGAACCATGGTCATTATGACAGTGGGTGAAGTGGGAGAGCAGAAGGTTTTCTCTGTGGGCTGGCCAGTCTTCCAATGTTCACTCCAGTGGGATGATATTCTTTAAGCGAGAGCATATTTCCACTGAAATGATCCACAGGAGCAGATGGAATACATTAATTTTATCCTGGATAGTACATAGGAACATAAGAATTAGTACAAGTACACAATTCTACCCTTCGAGCCTGCTCCGCCATTCAATCAGATCACGGCCAATCTGTTCCTCAAATCCACCTCCCCATCTGTTCCCCATATCCCTTTAATCCATTTTTATGATCAGAAATCTATCTATCTTCTTCTTGAAACCATTTAATGACTCAAATTCCACCGCACTGTGGGGCAGCGAGTTCCACCAATTCACCCAGATCCCATAATTGTCCTTTCTATTTTTCAGACTAAATGGATAACCTGACACTTATCTACATTAAACACCATCTGCCAAATTTTGGCCCAATCTCCCAGACTATCTATATCCGTCTATAAAATCTCCAGGATCTTCATCCCAAACTACTTAAGGAAGTGGCTCTGGAAATAGGAGATCCAATGGTGGTCATTTTCCAAAATTCTTTAGACTCTGGAATTGTTCCTACAGATTGGAGGGTAGCGAATGTAACCCTGCTATTCAAACAGGGAGGTAGAGAGAAAACAGGGAACTATAGACCAGTGAGCCTGACATCAGTAGGAGGGAAGTTGCTGGAGTCCATTATCAAGGATTTCATAGCACAGCATTTGGAAAGCAGTGGTGTAATCGGACAAAGTCAGCATGGATTTACAAAAGGTAGCGTGCTCTTTCCAAGAGCCAGTGCTGACTCGATGGGCTGAATGGCCTCCTTCTGCACTGGAGATTCTATGATACTCGACAGATAAATACACAAACTTCAAGATATGCGAGAAAGAAGAATAGAAAAGATGCGGGCCGCACTTACTCCTGGGATTCCGAGGCATCACAGGACTTGGCGGGCTGCAAGATGGCGGGGGCGAGTCCTCCTTCTCAAATGCTGAACACGCTGCCGACAGCAGCCGCATTGGAGCGGCTGAATTAGGAAACACCGTTAGAGTTTGGCAGGCGAGCTGAAGAGGTCAGTGGATGAATCTCTTGCTCATATGTCCGTGAAAATCGAAAATATGGGCAAAATTCTAGAAGCACCTGGATCCCAGTTAAAAATACGATGTTGTATCTGTAAAATCTTCTCAGACACTTTCAACCAGTGTATAAGTCAAAGGTTTTACCCAAATGTCTTTATTGTCGAGGCAAATAAAGGACTACACAATATAAAATCAAACTAACTTTATTAAACAACAATATTTACCCTTAAGTTAACTCAATAACATTTACCAAAGATGCCCAAGATTGGTTTTACTACCCGTAAAGATGACTCCGGTTGAGACGTGGGTTTGATTTCTCTGAATCTTTCAGGCCCGTCGTTGTGAAGGTGGGTCTCACACGCTGCTTGTTTCAACCTCTGGTCAGACGTCTCGATTGCCTCTGCGTGGAGTTTTCGCCACTGGTGTGTTTTGGGGCATCTACCTTTATCCCTCTCCCTCCCCACCTTTCCAGAAACATCTCTGGCTTCTGGCAATGAGGTCTCTGGAGGGTGTCCCAACACCCAATGGTGTGACAGGACACCGGGGTCCGCCCCCAGGTATCCATCTCCGGTGGTGCTGCTGCACAGAACTTGTTGCCACATAAGCTAATGGCAGGGACTCTGGGTGCCCGAGAGTCTGGCTCGGTCTGGGCTACCCCCAAACAAATCGGTGTGTATCAAAGTGTGTCTAACAGGAAACAAAGAGTGGGAATAAATGAGTGCTATTCTGGCTGGCAATCAGTGACGAGTGGTGTGCCTCAGGGATCGGTGTTGGGGCCTCAGGGATCGGTGTTGGGACCACAATTATTTACAATTTATATAGACGATTTGGAGTTGGGAACTACGTGTAAGGTATCCACGTTTGCAGATGACACGAGGTGTGTGGCAGAGCAAGTGTACTGAGTACTGTAAAACCTTACAGAGGAACATTGACACATTGAGTGAGTGGGCAAAGGTTCTGGCAGATTGGAGTATAATGTCAATAAGTGTGAAGTCATGCATTTTGGTAGGAGTAAACAATAGAACGGATTATTACTTAAATGGTAAAAAGTTGCAGCTGCTATGCAGAGGGACTGGGTTGTACTGTGTGCCATAAGTCAGAGAAGGTGGTCTGCAGGTGCAACAAGTAATTAGGAAGGCAAATGGAATTTTGTCCTTCATTGCGAAGGGGATTGAGTTTAAAAGTAGAGAGGTAATGTTGCAGGTGTATAAGGTGCTGGTGAGGCCACACCTGGAGTACTGTGTGCAGTTTTGGTCTCCCAACTTGAGAAAGGATGTGCCAGCACTAGAGGGCTGCAGAGGAGGTTCACTAGGCTGATTCGCGAGTTGACGGGGTTATCGTATGAGGAGAGGCTGAGTAGATTGGGATTATATTCACTGGAATTCAGAGGTTGAGGGGGAATCTAATCGAAACATATAAATTTTGATGGGAATGGATAAGATAGAAGTAGAAAGGATGTTTCCACTGGTAGGTGAAAGTTTAGGACAAGAGGGCATAGCCTCAAGATTAGGGGGAGCAGATTTAGGACAGACATCAGGAGGAACTTCTTCACTCAGAGGGTGGTTAAAGTATGGAATTCCTACAGAAAGGAGTAGTAGCCGCTACTTCATTGAATATATTTAAAGATACGGGTCGATGTTTTTTTGAAAAATAAAGGATATACGGGATATGGCGAGAATGCGGGTAAGTGGTTCTGAGACAGGAAAAGATCAGCCGTGATCTTATAGAATGGCGGAGCTCGAAGGGCCGGACGGTCTACTTCTGCTCCTAGTTCTTATGTCTTATGTAAGGACTCTAGGTATCCTGATGTTTATCGACAGGGCAGCTCCAGACACGTTCTGGCCGTTTGTCTGTGGGTTGCGTATTGACTTTGGCCAAGTCCGAATTCCCGTCAGCCTGCGAGAGGTTTGGACTGTAGATTAATTGGAGTGATCAATCTTTAATTTAAGATATCCAATTTAATCGGGATCAAAACTAGGCCCTGTCAAGTTTCCACAATGGAAATTGCCTTATCTGATCACAGCGATTGGATCTTCTTCATTAGAAAACCAGTCTATCTCAGTGGTGGGAATTATAACAGTCTAAGGGCTAAATTGAATGACTTAGAAAACACCCTGATCATGTAGTCTGACTGAGGGGGTGGAGGGCAAACCCCCAGGAATATTTTCACCAACGTGATTTTCAAAATGGTGGGCAAAACATGTGCTCGGCGCCCCCTTCCCGGAACTGGATTGTGCATATGCGACTGAGACCGCGTGCTGGGGAACCCCCGCGTGCAGTTATTGTTCAGTTCATCATTTTAAGAAGGAGGCAGCAGGGTAGCATGGTGGTTAGCATAAATGCTCACAGCTCCAGGGTCCCAGGTTCGTATTCCCGGCTGGGTCGCTGTCTGTGCGGAGTCTGCACGTCTCCCCCCCTGTGTGCGTGGGTTTCCTCCGGGTGCTCCGGTTTCCTCCCACAGTCCAAAGATGTGCGGTTTAGGTGGATGGCCATGCTAAATTGCCCGTAGTGTCTAATAAAAGTAAGGTTAAGTGTGGGGGGTTGTCGGTTACAGGTATAGGGTGGATCCGTGGGTTTGAGTAGGGTGATCATGGCTCGGCACAACATGAGGGCCGAAGGGCCTGTTCTGTGCTGTACTGTTCTAGTTCTATGAGGAAACAGTCCTTCACTGGGCCACGGAGCACCAGGAAGGCCCTCTCCGTGGTTATACCAGGACGTCAGTGCGGAACCCTGGTTGAACAAAAGGGTGATGACTGGGGTGAAAAAATGTTTTACATGAAAGAGTAGTCAGTTTGGCTTGATCTATCCAACCCCCTCCTTGTGTGTGTCGGGGAATGGATCGGCTTCTTCAACTCTCCTGAAGATGCAAATTAATTTGTTTCAGAATCTCAATTAGAACTCTGTTTGATTTCTCCTGATTGGAGTTATTCTGTGTGGTGACGTTCGGAAGTTCTTAACTGTGTCTGGCTATATCAGAGTTACTGTGTTTTGAGGTTCAGGAGTTTTACATTGTATAAAATTTAGGTATGAAGTTATTGTTGGATTTTACACGTGTTGTACTTTTTCTTCTTCGCACTCTGGTTGCATTGTGAATTAATCTGTGTAGAGTTTTTCTTTGAGTCTATGGTTGAGTGGAGACCCTCCCAGCTCAGGATGAGGTTAGCTGATGGGAGGGACGGCGAGGGGCTGATGGGAGGGACGGCGAGGTGCTGATGGGAGGGACGGCGAGGTGCTGACTGCGAGGTGCTGATGGGAGGGACGGCGAGGTGCTGATGGGAGGGACGGCGAGGCGCTGATGGGAGGGACGGCGAGGTGCTGATGGGAGGGACGGCGAGGTGCCGACGGGAGGGACGGCGAGGTGCTGACGGGAGGGACGGCGAGGTGCTGACGGGAGGGACGGCGAGGTGCCGACGGGAGGGACGGCGAGGTGCCGACGGGAGGGACGGCGAGGTGCCGACGGGAGGACGGCGAGGTGCCACGGGAGGGACGGCGAGGTGCCGACGGGAGGGACGGCGAGGTGCCGACGGAGGGACGGCGAGGTGCCGACGGGAGGGACGGCGAGGCGCTGACGGCGAGGTGCTGACGGAGGGACGGCGAGGTGCCGCGCGGAGGGACGGCGAGGTGACGGCGAGTGCTGACGGGAGGGACGGCGAGGTGCCGACGGGAGGGACGGCGAGGTGCCGACGGAGGGACGGCGAGGTGCTGACGGCGAGGTGCTGACGGGAGGGACGGCGAGGTGCTGACGGGAGGGCGGCGAGGTGCTGACGGAGGACGGCGAGGTGCTGACGGAGGGACGGCGAGGCGCTGACGGGAGGGACGGCGAGGTGCTGACGGGAGGGACGGCGAGGTGCTGACGGGAGGGACGGCGAGGTGCTGACGGAGGGACGGCGAGGAGCTGACGGGAGGGACGGCGAGGTGCTGATGGGAGGGACGGCGAGGCTGCTGATGGGAGGGACGGCGAGGTGCTGACGGGAGGGACGGCGAGGTGCTGACGGGAGGACGGCGAGGTGCTGACGGGAGGCACGGCGAGGCGCTGACGGGAGGGACGGCGAGGTGCTGACGGGGGGACGGCGAGGTGCTGACGGGAGGGACGGCGAGGTGCTGACGGAGGGACGGCGAGGGCTGACGGGGGGACGGCGAGGTGCTGACGGGAGGGACGGCGAGGCGCTGACGGGAGGACTGCGAGGTGCTGACGGAGGGACGGCGAGGTGCTGACGGGAGGGACGCGAGGGGCTGACGGCGAGGTGCTGACGGGGGACGGCGAGCGCTGACGGGAGGGACGGCGAGGTGCTGACGGAGGGACGCGAGGTGCTGACGGGAGGGACGGCGAGGCTCTGACGGGAGGCGCGAGGTGCTGACGACGAGGTGCTGACGGAGGGACGGCGAGGGCTGACGGTGAGGTGCTGATGGGAGGGACGGCGAGGTGCTGACGGGAGGGACGGCGAGGGGCTGACGGGAGGGACGGCGAGGTGCTGACGGGAGGGACGGCGAGGCGCTGAGGGGAGGGACTGCGAGGTGCTGACGGGAGGGACGGCGAGGTGCTGACGGGAGGGACGGCGAGGTGCTGACGGGAGGGACGGCGAGGTGCTGACGGGAGGGACGGCGAGGGGCTGACGGGAGGGACGGCGAGGTGCTGACGGGAGGGACGGCGAGGCGCTGACGGGAGGGACGGCGAGGGCTGACGGGAGGGACGGCGAGGGGCTGACGGCGAGGTGCTGACGGCGAGGTGCTGATGGGAGGGACGGCGAGGGCTGACGGCGAGGTGCTGACGGCGAGGTGCTGACGGGAGGGATGGCGAGGTGCTGACGGGAGGGACGGCGAGGTGCTGACGGGGGACGGCGAGGTGCTGACGGGACTGCGAGGTGCTGGGGCGAGGCGCTGAGGAGGGACGGCGAGGTGCTGATGGGAGGGACGGCGAGGTGCTGATGGGAGGGACGGCGAGGTGCTGACGGGAGGGACGGCGAGGTGCTGACGGGAGGGACGGCGAGGTGCTGACGGCGAGGGCTGAAGGGAGGGACGGCGAGGTGCTGATGGAGGGACGGCGAGGTGCTGACGGAGGGACGGCGAGGGGCTGACGGAGGGTCGGCGAGGGGCTGACGGGAGGCACGGCGAGGGAGGGACGGCGAGGCCTGACGGGAGGGACGCGAGGCCTGACGGGAGGGACGGCGAGGCGCTGACGGGAGGGACGGCGAGGGAGGGACGGCGAGGTGCTGACGGGAGGGACGGCGAGGTGCTGACGGGAGGGACGGCGAGTGCGATGGGAGGGACGGCGAGGCGCTGACGGAGAGGGACGCGACGGCGAGACGCTGACGGGAGGAAGGCGAGTGCTGACGGGAGGGACGGCGAGTGCTGACGGGAGACGGCGAGGTGCTGATGGAGGGACAGCGAGGTGCTGATGGAGGGACGGCGAGGGCTGACGGGAGGGACGGCGAGGTGCTGATGGGAGGGACGGCGAGGTGCCGACGGGAGGGACGGCGAGGTGCTGATGGGAGGACTGCGAGGTGCTGACGGGAGGGCTGCGAGGTGCTGCAGCTCCTCGTCCCAAACACCGTGTGAATAGGAGCTCAGAATATTGTTGTGGTCGGATTATGATGTGTAGAGATTTAGAGATAAGGGATTGTTGGAGAATATTACTGTTAGGTGTTGTTGGGTTAGGGAGGGATGGGGGGGTGTTAGTTTTTGACGGTGTCGCAACTCTGTGTCTGTCTGGCCATTGGGCCGGGCTTGGTTGACGTCCTGGATGGATCTCCTCACCTTTGGCTTGTCAAGATCCCTTGCTTGATATTCTTCAGAAGTTATGGCTGACCCCGATGTAGGAATTAATGGGAGATCTCCACTTGGCCTTGTAACCTGGAATGTTTGGGGTAAATGGTCCAGTGCAGGCTGGGGTTTCTGCTCATCTCAACGGTCTAAACTCGGGTGTCGTATTCTACAGGTAACCCATCTGTGTGTGAATGTCCAGATAAGGCTTCACAGATATTGGGGTGGGACAAGTCTTTCATTCCGGCTATAACGGTTGGGCTAGAAGCACGGCAATACTAATCCATAAATAGGACAATTTACCCCCTCTCGGATTATGGACAATCCCAATGGTCGCTATATTATTGTCTGTGGTTTCACGGGAAAACACTCCGGTTATTTTCATAAACATTTCTGCCCCCAGCTGGGATGATCCAAATTTTGGAAATTCTTCGGTGAACCTCCTCCCTGACTTATATTCACATCGATGATTTTAGGAGGTGACCTGAACTGGGCCTTGGACTCGAAATTGACCGTTCCATGTCTAAATCTCTGAGCCCATCTGGGATGTCCAGGCACTGCCCTCATTTATGGATGGATTGGTGGGGTGGGGGCGGGGGTGTCCATGCCTTTTCTGCATCCAAACAGGAAAGAATTTTCCTTTTTTTTCTCATGTTGACCGTGCCTATTCCCGAATTGAACTTTTGATTGTTAAGTCCTCCTCCCTTCAGTGGTGACAGCCGAATACTCGGCGATTGTCATCTATGATCATGACCCTCATTTTGTTGATTTTCGTTTTGATTTTGCTCCTTCCAACACCCCCTTGGAGACCAGACGCCACTTTGATGTCTGATGATAATTTTGTGGGCATTTGTCTGCTGCCATTGCAGACTTTATTAACCTCACAAAACAGAGTCAATATCTCCTTCGACACTCTGGAAACCCTAAAGGCCGTCATAAGGGGGAGATTATCTCATATCAGGCTCACATCATGAAAACGGAGAGATGGAACGACAAAGGCTGGTGGACTCCATCTTGAAAGTTGACCGTCAATACTCACTTGCCCCACAGATCGACTGATTCACAGAACAAATTTACAGCTCCAATTTGAATTGATATCTACGGATAAGGCCTACATCAGTTACGACGTTCCAGGGGCACCGTCTATGAACATGGGAGGAGGCGGGGAGCCTTCCTGCACATCCACTCGAGGCAGACTGCCTCTCGAGAAACCCCTTTGGTTTGGAACAAGGAAGGTACTTGGTTTCAGCTCCTCTCCAGGTCAATGCGGCTTTCAGCTCGTATTACCATGAGCTGTCTGAGTCAGAGCTTCTCCAAACACTTCAGGTGTGAAGAGTTTTCTAGATGGTCTGCACATCCCGACCATATAGGAAAGCAGGAGTCGGAATTGACTCCCCGTTATTCCCAGAAGAACACTGAATGTACTGGTGGCTGCAATCTGGCAGAAAGGACCCAGCAGAGTGTGGGTCAAACCGACCCATTTCACTTCTTAACACAGATGTTAACTGTTGGCTCAGGTCCTGGCTTCCCAATGGAGCCCAGTGTCCCAGTTATAGTGTCTGAGGATCGGACAGGCTTTATTAAAGGGTGACGTGTGTCTGCCAATGTCCGACACTTCTCTTAAACATTGTCCTTTCGCCGCCGCTGCCTGGAACCTGAAGTCATCGTATCTTTGGATGCAGAGAAAGTATTGGATAGGGTGGAATGGAACTACCTCGGAATATTTAGTTTTGGCCCTAACTGTACCTCTGGCCCCTAAAGCCAACATCTGTACAAATACGGTATCTTTATAATACTTTCCATGAGGCAGAACAATAGACAGAGCTGTTGCCTTTCCCCGCTGCTCTTTGCATTTGCTATTGAATCTGTCGATAGGGTTGAGGTCATCTGGGTATCACTCTATGCCGATGATCTACTTCTGTATATTTCAGTCCCTCTGTAGATAACATAATGAGGATACTTGCACATTCGGCACCATGCTATCTACTGGGGCCTTTTTTTTGATAGATTATAATAGATTTTACAGGTGTCCCTAGAACCTGGCCCCCTGGCAGCAATATTTGGAGTCTCGGACTTACCGACTCCATTCGGGGTTGGGGCCGAGTGTTCTCACCTTTGCTTCTTTGATAGAGGTGAATATTTCTCAGTTAGAGATCTCCCACTCCACCTAAAGCATCCGCATGGTG
>NW_024055677.1:0-33254 GCF_902713615.1 Scyliorhinus canicula
CGTGTGTGTGTCTATGAGAGAGATAGAGCAGAGAGAGAGAGAGAGAGAGAGTGCTGTGTCAGCCAGTGTCTGTACCTGTGTGTGTGTCTATGAGAGAGATAGAGCAGAGAGAGAGAGAGTGCTGTGTCAGCCAGTGTCTGTATCTGTGTGTGTGTCTATGAGAGAGATAGAGCAGAGAGAGAGAGAGAGAGAGCTGTGTCAGCCAGTGTCTGTACCTGTGTGTGTGTCTATGAGAGAGATAGAGCAGAGAGGAGAGAGAGAGTGCTGTGTCAGCCAGTGTCTGTACCTGTGTGTGTGTCTATGAGAGAGAGCAGAGAGGAGAGAGAGAGAGAGCTGTGTCAGCCAGTGTCTGTACCTGTGTGTGTGTCTATGAGAGAGATAGAGCAGGAGAGAGAGAGAGAGTGCTGTGTCAGCCAGTGTCTGTACCTGTGTGTGTGTCTATGAGAGAGATAGAGCAGAGAGAGAGAGAGTGCTGTGTCAGCCAGTGTCTGTACCTGTGTGTGTGTCTATGAGAGAGATAGAGCAGAGAGAGAGAGAGAGAGTGCTGTGTCAGCCAGTGTCTGTACCTGTGTGTGTGTCTATGAGAGAGATAGAGCAGAGAGAGAGAGAGAGAGAGTGCTGTGTCAGCCAGTGTCTGTACCTGTGTGTGTGTCTATGAGAGAGATAGAGCAGAGAGAGAGAGAGAGAGAGGGCTGTGTCAGCCAGTGTCTGTACCTGTGTGTGTGTCTATGAGAGAGATAGCAGAGAGAGAGAGAGAGAGAGCTGGGTCAGCCAGTGTCTGTACCTGTGTGTGTGTCTATGAGAGAGATAGAGCAGAGAGAGAGAGAGAGAGGCTGTGTCAGCCAGTGTCTGTACCTGTGTGTGTGTCTATGAGAGAGATAGAGCAGAGAGAGAGAGAGAGAGTGCTGTGTCAGCCAGTGTCTGTACCTGTGTGTGTGTCTATGAGAGAGATAGAGCAGAGAGAGAGAGAGAGTGCTGTGTCAGCCAGTGTCTGTACCTGTGTGTGTGTCTATGAGAGAGATAGAGCAGAGAGAGAGAGAGAGCTGTGTCAGCCAGTGTCTGTACCTGTGTGTGTGTCTATGAGAGAGATAGAGCAGAGAGGAGAGAGTGCTGTGTCAGCCAGTGTCTGTACCTGTGTGTGTGTCTATGAGAGAGATAGAGCAGAGAGAGAGAGAGAGAGTGCTGTGTCAGCCGTGTCTGTACCTGTGTGTGTGTCTATGAGAGAGATAGAGCAGAGAGAGAGAGAGAGAGAGCTGTGTCAGCCAGTGTCTGTACCTGTGTGTGTCTATAGAGAGAGAGAGAGAGAGAGAGAGAGAGAGAGCTGTGTCAGCCAGTGTCTGTACCTGTGTGTGTGTCTATGAGAGAGAGAGAGAGCAGAGAGAGAGAGAGAGAGAGTGCTGTGTCAGCCAGTGTCTGTACCTGTGTGTGTCTATGAGAGAGAAGAGAGAGAGAGAGAGAGAGAGTGCTGTCAGCCAGTGTCTGTACCTGTGTGTGTCTATGAGATAGAGGAGAGAGAGAGAGAGAGCTGTGTCAGTGTCTGTACCTGTGTGTGTGTCTATGAGAGAGATAGAGCAGAGAGAGAGAGAGAGCTGTGTCAGCCAGTGTCTGTACCTGTGTGTGTGTCTATGAGAGAGATAGAGCAGAGAGAGAGAGAGAGAGAGAGCTGTGTCAGCCAGTGTCTGTACCTGTGTGTGTGTCTATGAGAGATAGAGAGAGAGAGAGAGAGAGAGAGTGCTGTGTCAGCCAGTGTCTGTACCTGTGTGTGTGTCTGAGAGAGATAGAGAGAGAGAGAGAGAGAGAGAGAGTGCTGTGTCAGCCAGTGTCTGTACCTGTGTGTGTGTCTATGAGAGAGATAGAGCAGAGAGAGAGAGAGAGAGTGCTGTGTCAGCCAGTGTCTGTACCTGTGTGTGTGTCTATGAGAGAGATAGAGCAGAGAGAGAGAGAGTGCTGTGTCAGCCAGTGTCTGTACCTGTGTGTGTGTCTATGAGAGAGATAGAGAGAGAGAGAGAGAGAGAGAGTGCTGTGTCAGCCAGTGTCTGTACCTGTGTGTGTCTATGAGAGAGAGAGAGCAGAGAGAGAGAGAGAGTGCTGGGTCAGCCAGTGTCTGTACTGTGTGTGTGTCTATGAGAGAGATAGAGCAGAGAGAGAGAGAGCTGTGTCAGCCAGTGTCTGTACCTGTGTGTGTGTCTATGAGAGAGAGAGATAGAGAGAGAGAGAGAGAGGTGCTGTGTCAGCCAGTGTCTGTACCTGTGTGTGTGTCTATGAGAGAGAGAGAGAGAGAGAGGAGAGAGCTGTGTCAGCCAGTGTCTGTACTGTGTGTGTGTCGATGAGATAGATA
The DNA here is from genome assembly GCF_902713615.1 of Scyliorhinus canicula. NCBI lineage: Eukaryota > Metazoa > Chordata > Chondrichthyes > Carcharhiniformes > Scyliorhinidae > Scyliorhinus > Scyliorhinus canicula. The sequence continues at coordinate 2,339 of NW_024055677.1, forward strand.
GGCGCAGAGAGAGAGAGTGCTGGTCAGCCAGTGTCTGTACCTTGTGTGTGTCTATGAGAGAGATAGAGCAGAGAGAGAGAGAGAGGAGAGGTGCTGTGTCAGCCAGTTGTCTGTACCTGTTGTGTGTCCTATGAGAGAGTAGAGCAGAGAGAGAGTGAGAGAGATGAGAGAGGCTGTGTCAGCCAGTGTCTGTACCTGTGTGTGTGTCTATGAAGAGATAGAGCAGATAGAGAGAGAGAGAGAGAGGCTGTGCAGCCAGTGTCTGTACCTGTGTGTGTCTATGGAGAGATAGAGCAGAGAGAGAGAGAGAGTGCTGTGTCAGCCAGTGTCTGTACCTGTGTGTGTCTATGAGATAGAGCAGAGAGATAGAGCAGAGAGAGAGAGAGAGAGAGCTGTGTCAGCCAGTGTCTGTACCTGTGTGTGTCTATGAGAGAGAGAGAGAGAGAGAGAGAGAGAGAGCTGTGTCAGCCAGTGTCTGTACCTGTGTGTGTGTCTATGAGAGAGAGAGAGAGAGAGAGTGCTGTGTCAGCCAGTGTCTGTACCTGTGTGTGTGTCTATGAGAGAGATAGAGCAGAGAGAGAGAGAGAGTGCTGTGTCAGCCAGTGTCTGTACCTGTGTGTGTGTCTATGAGATAGAGTGAGAAGAGAGATAGAGAGAGAGAGAGTGCTGTCAGCCAGTGTCTGTACCTGTGTGTGTGTCTATGAGAGATAGAGAGAGAGAGAGAGAGAGAGTGCTGTGTCAGCCAGTGTCTGTACCTGTGTGTGTCTATGAGAGAGATAGAGCAGAGAGAGAGAGAGCTGTGTCAGCCAGTGTCTGTACCTGTGTGTGTGTCTAGAGAGAGATAGAGCAGAGAGAGAGAGAGAGAGTGCTGTGTCAGCCAGTGTCTGTACCTGTGTGTGTGTCTATGAGAGAGATAGAGCAGAGAGAGAGAGAGCTGTGTCAGCCAGTGTCTGTACCTGTGTGTGTGTCTATGAGAGAGATAGAGAGAGCAGAGAGAGAGAGAGAGAGTGCTGTGTCAGCCAGTGTCTGTACCTGTGTGTGTGTCTATGAGAGAGATAGAGAGAGAGAGAGAGAGAGAGAGTGCTGTGTCAGCCAGCGTCTGTACCTGTGTGTGTGTCTATGAGAGAGATAGAGCAGAGAGAGAGGAGAGAGAGAGAGTGCTGTGTCAGCCAGTGTCTGTACCTGTGTGTGTGTCTATGAGAGAGATAGAGCAGAGAGAGAGAGAGAGAGAGTGCTGTGTCAGCCAGTGTCTGTACCTGTGTGTGTGTCTATGAGAGAGATAGAGCAGAGAGAGGAGAGAGAGAGGCTGTGTCAGCCAGTGTCTGTACCTGTGTGTGTGTCTATGAGAGAGATAGAGCAGAGAGAGAGAGAGAGTGCTGTGTCAGCCAGTGTCTGTACCTGTGTGTGTGTCTATGAGAGAGATAGAGAGAGAGAGAGAGAGAGAGTGCTGTGTCAGACAGTGTCTGTACCTGTGTGTGTGTCTATGAGAGAGATGAGAGCAGAGAGAGAGAGAGAGAGAGAGTGCTGTGTCAGCCAGTGGCTGTACCTGTGTGTGTGTCGATGAGAGGAGAGAGAGAGAGAGAGAGAGAGAGAGTGCTGTGTCAGCCAGTGTCTGTACCTGTGTGTGTGTCTATGAGAGAGATAGAGAGAGAGAGAGAGAGAGAGAGGCTGTGTCAGCTAGTGTCTGTACCTGTGTGTGTGCCTATTAGAGAGATAGAGCAGAGAGAGAGAGAGTGCTGTGTCAGCCAGTGTCTGTACCTGTGTGTGTGTCTATGAGAGAGATAGAGCAGAGAGAGAGAGAGTGCTGTGTCAGCCAGTGTCTGTACCTGTGTGTGTGTCTATGAGAGAGATAGAGCAGAGAGAGAGAGAGCTGTGTCAGCCAGTGTCTGTACCTGTGTGTGTGTCTATGAGAGAGATAGAGCAGAGAGAGAGAGAGAGAGAGCTGTGTCAGCCAGTGTCTGTACCTGTGTGTGTGTCTATGAGAGAGATAGAGCGAGAGAGAGAGAGAGAGCTGTGTCAGCCAGTGTCTGTACCTGTGTGTGTGTCTATGAGAGAGATAGAGCAGAGAGAGAGAGAGGAGAGTGCTGTGTCAGCCAGTGTCTGTACCTGTGTGTGTGTCTATGAGAGAGATAGAGCAGAGAGAGAGAGAGAGAGAGTGCTGTGTCAGCCAGTGTCTGTACCTGTGTGTGTGTCTATGAGAGAGATAGAGCAGAGAGAGAGAGAGAGCTGGGTCAGCCAGTGTCTGTACCTGTGTGTGTGTCTATGAGAGAGATAGAGCAGAGAGAGAGAGGCTGTGTCAGCCAGTGTCTGTACCTGTGTGTGTGCCTATTAGAGAGATAGAGCAGAGAGAGAGAGAGTGCTGTCAGCCAGTGTCTGTACCTGTGTGTGTGTCTACTAGAGAGATAGAGCAGATGAGAGAGAGAGAGTGCTGTGTCAGCCAGTGTCTGTACCTGTGTGTGTGTCTATGGAGAGATAGAGCAGAGAGAGAGAGAGAGCTGTGTCAGCCAGTGTCTGTACCTGTGTGTGTGTCTATGAGAGAGATAGAGCAGAGAGAGAGAGAGTGCTGTGTCAGCCAGTGTCTGTATCTGTGTGTGTGTCTATGAGAGAGATAGAGCAGAGAGAGAGAGAGAGGCTGTGTCCGCAGTGTCTGTACCTGTGTGTGTGTCAATGAGAGAAGATAGGAGCAGAGAGATAGAGAGAGAGATAGCTGGGGTCAGCCAGTGTCTGTACCTGTGTGTGTGTCTATGAGAGAGATAGGAGCAGCGAGTAGAGAGAGAGAGAGAGTGCTGGTCCCAGCCAGTGTCTGTACTGTGAGTGTGTCTAATGAGATGGAGAGAGAGAGCGAGAGAGAGAGAGAGAGTGCTGTGTCAGCCAGTGTCTGTACCTGTGTGTGTGTCTATGAGAGAGATAGAGCAGAGAGAGAGAGAGCTGTGTCAGCCAGTGTCTGTACCTGTGTGTGTGTCTATGAGAGAGATAGAGCAGAGAGAGAGAGAGAGAGTGCTGTGTCAGCCAGTGTCTGTACCTGTGTGTGTGTCTATGAGAGAGATAGAGCAGAGAGAGAGAGAGAGAGAGTGCTGTGTCAGCCAGTGTCTGTACCTGTGTGTGTGTCTATGAGAGAGATAGAGCAGAGAGAGAGAGAGAGTGCTGTGTCAGCCAGTGTCTGTACCTGTGTGTGTGTCTATGAGAGAGATAGAGCAGAGAGAGAGAGAGAGTGCTGTGTCAGCCAGTGTCTGTACCTGTGTGTGTGTCTATGAGAGAGATAGAGCAGAGAGAGAGAGAGAGAGAGCTGTGTCAGCCAGTGTCTGTACCTGTGTGTGTGTCTATGAGAGAGATAGAGCAGAGAGAGAGAGAGAGAGCTGTGTCAGCCAGTGTCTGTACCTGTGTGTGTGTCTATGAGAGAGAGAGCAGAGATAGAGCAGAGAGAGAGAGCTGTGTCAGCCAGTGTCTGTGCCTGTGTGTGTGTCTATGAGAGAGATAGAGCAGAGAGAGAGAGAGAGAGGCTGTGTCAGCCAGTGTCTGTACCTGTGTGTGTGTCTATGAGAGAGAGTGAGAGCAGAGAGAGAGAGAGAGAGTGCTGTGTCAGCCAGTGTCTGTACCTGTGTGTGTGTCTATGAGAGAGAGATAGAGCAGAGAGAGAGAGAGAGAGTGCTGTCAGCCAGTGTCTGTACCTGTGTGTGTGTCTATGAGATAGAGTGAGCAGAGAGAAAGAGCTGTGTCAGCAGTGTCTGTACCTGTGTGTGTGTCTATGAGAGAGACAGAGCAGAGAGAGAGAGAGAGAGCTGTGTCAGCCAGTGTCTGTACCTGTGTGTGTCTAGGAGATAGAGTGAGCAGTTAGAGAGAAAGTTTACCTCTTAATAAACTTTCTTGCAGGAGAAGCGGCCTTCAGATTTTCGCCAGCAGCAGGGACCTGTCGGGAAGGTAAGTTTACCTCTAAAAACCTTCCTTCTGAGCTGCAGGAAGTTGGCCGCATGGATTTCTGGGAATGTGTGTAGTACCTGTATGTCGAAGCCAGGTTTTTCTAATCCACCTAATGTAGGTAAAGATAGATGTTTGAGCGGAAATATTAAGCCCCAGTTTTAACCTCAGGATTAAAAAACACACATCCTGCAAATTAATTTACACAGTTTTAAAGTAACACAGGTGTCTGATAAGAAAAAACACTTTTCACTACATTTCTTCAAGGACAAAGGCTGAATCCATGGCAACGAGGTGACGAGAGCTCAGTAACTTAAAGGCTCCATTGTTCTCATTTCACGCCACTCGTGATAACAGCCTTAACTTATACAGGCTGAAATATTCTAAACATTTAAAATAAAACTTCTACATTGTTTGAAGTTTGAATTTCCAGGCTACTTTTAAACATTTATTTTAAAATATCCAACACAATAACATATTGAATAGATAACTGAACCAATTCTGTAGATGAATTCGTCGATTCTGTTAAAGGCTAGTTGACGGTTCTTGGCAACGTTTTAGCGATACGTGACTTTTCCCCTATCCACGTAGCCAGGAGGCTGGTCTTGGCAGCCATCCTGTTCTGAGTAAGTTCCCTTTTTGCCTTTGGAAATTTTCTGTCCAAGTAAACAACTTCTTCCTGGGTAATTTGTGCTTCGGCAAAGCTAGCTTTGTGACCATTAGTACTGAGGAGGTTCAAGACCTTTTCATGGTCATCTTTATTGATGGAGGCTAACAGAACATCATCTACATGCTGGATAATGGTTGAAGGCAGTTGCCTGAGATTATTCTGTAGAGCCATGTGGTAAACAGTTGGGCTATTGTGATACTGTTTCTGATTAACTAAAAGCGAACCATGGTTGTACTTGCTTAGCAAGTGTTACCGACGAGGCCGTACTGGGTCTGTCTTGTTGGAACGTTACCCTAGGTGCATCTTGTTTGTGCACATTACGTGGTTGACCACGAGGTGGAAACGTATTCTAGTGAACATTCTACTTCATTATCACCTCTCGAATCCATCCGTGGTTTAAGATAGCGTGTTGCCATCTAATGTCCTACTTTACCGCAGAAAAGACATTGTGGTATTTCCTTACGTGATTTTAATGGAGCCAGGGTGCATGTTTGCCCTGAATCTTCATAGATCATAGAATTTACAGTGCAGAAGGAGGCCATTCGGCCCATCGAGTCTGCACCGGCTCTTGGAAAGAGCACCCTACCCCCTACCCAAGGTTAACACCTCTACCCTATCCCCATAACCCAGTAACCCCACCCAACACTAAGGGCAATTTTGGACACCAAGGGCAATTTAGCATGGCCAATCCACCTAACCTGCACATCTTTGGACTGTGGGAGGAAACCGGAGCACCCGGAGGAAACCCACGCACACACGGGGAGGACGTGCAGACTCCACACAGACAGTGACCCAAGCCGGAATCGAACCTGGGACCCTGGAGCTGTGAAGCGATTGTGCTATCCACAATGCTACCCTGCTGCCAAATCTTGTTGTGGTATTGTAGTTACTGCAGGTGCCATAGGCTGCTTCCGCTGGACCAGCAGGTAACGTAGGCTGAAATTCAGCAATAGGTAACATGGGCTGCATTTGAGCTGGAGGCTGCATTTGAGTAGCTGCATTGTTTTTTAAAAAATAATTTTTATTCAAATATTTCAACAACAAATTGTCTCCCAACAATAAAATAAACACGGCATAGAAAAAACAGAAAGAAAAGTCCCTCCCCCAATACAAAGCAATAAATTAATAACAAAAAAGAAAGTAACAAACATATAGTTGAAAAAACAAACACCCCCCTTATCAGACCCATAATCCCCCCCCCCCCGGGTTGCTGCTGAAGTTGACCACCCTCTAACTCCGCCAGGAAATCGAGAAAGGGTTGCCACCGCCGGAATAACCCTTGCACCGACCCCCTCAGGGCAAACTTAACCTTTTCCAGCCTGTTGAACGAAGCCATGTCTCGGGGGCATCGTGTCCCTCCAGTGTAAGAGAATCCTACGCCGGGCTACTAGAGACGCAAAGGCCAGGGTACCGGCCTCTCTCGCCTCCTGCACTCCCGGTTCTGATGCTACCCCGAAGATCGCCAGCCCCCAGCCCGGTTCCAGCATGGAGCCAACCACCTTAGACAAGGTCCCCGCCACCCACTTCCAAAACCCCTCCAACGCCAGGCACGCCCAGAACATGTGGGTGTGGTTCGCCAGGCCTCCCGAACACCTCCCACACCTGTCCTCTCCCCTCAAAGAACCGGCTCATCCTGGCCCCAGTCATGTGCGCCCTATGCAGCACCTTCAGCTGAATTAAGCTGAGCCGTGCGCAAGAAGAGGATGTGTTCACCCTCCCCAGGGCGTCCGCCCACGTCCCCTCGTCAATCTCCTCTCCCAGCTCCTCCTCCCACTTCGCTTTCAGCTCCTCCACCGAGGCCTCCTCCACCTCCTGCATCACCTGATAAATTGCAGAGATCCTACCCTCGCTGACCCACATCCCTGAGAGCACCCTGTCCTGAACCCCCCTTGGCAGCAATAGCGGAAACTCCACTACCTGCTGCCTTACAAACGCCCTAATCTGCATATACCAGAGGAATTCCCTAGGGGGAGACCCCACTTCCATCCAACTCCTCTAAGGACACAAACTTCCCATTGAGAAAGAGGTCCCCCATCCGCCTGATACCTGCCCTGTGCCAGCTCGAAAACCCTCCGTCCATCCTCCCTGGTTCAAACCGGTGGGTCTCCCGTATCAGGAACCAAACTGAAGCCTTCACCTCCCCCCTAGGCCACCTCCACTGCCCCCAGATTCTGGGGGTAGCCACCACTACCGGACTCGTAGAATACCTTGCTGGGGGGAGCGGCAACGGCGCCGTCACCAGCGCCTCTAATCTCGTGCCCACACAGGACGCCGCCTCCATCCTCTTCCATGCAGCTCCCTCCCCTTCCATCACTCACCTACTAATCATTGCCACGTTCGCAGCCCAGTAATACCCACACAGATTGGGCAACGCCAACCCGCCCACCTCCCTGCCTCGCTCCAGGAATACCCTCCTCACTCTCGGGGTCTTCCGCACCCACACAAACCCCATAATACTCCTGTTAACCCTCCTAAAGAAAGCCTTTGGAATCAAGATGGGGAGACACTGGAAGAGGAACAAAAACCTCGGGAGCACCGTCATCTTAACCGACTGGATCCTGCCCGCTAGGGAGAGTGGCAGCGCATCCCACCTCCTAAACTCCTCCTCCATCTGCTCCACCAGCCTTGAAAAGTTTAGCCTGTGCAGGGCCCCCCAGCTCCTGGCTATCTGGACCCCAAGATACCTAAAGCTCCTCTCCGCCCTCTTCAACGGGAGCTCCCCTATCTCCCTCTCCTGGTCCCCCAGGTGCAGCACAAACAGCTCACTTCCCCACGTTGAGCTTATAGCCCGAAAAATCCCCAAACTCCCCAAGTATCCTCAAAACCTCTGACATCCCCTCAGCCGGATCCGCGATGTACAACAGCAAATCATCCACGTACAGCAACAACCGGTGCCCCCCCCCCCCCCCCCCCCCCCCCCGGGCGCAATCCCCCTCCAGTTCTTCAAATCCCTGAGCGCCATGGCCAGGGGCTCAATCGCCAACGCGAAGAGCAGGGGAGACAAGGGGCACCCCTGCCTCATCCCCTCGGGACAGCCGAAAGTCCTCCGACCTCCTCCCATTCATCACCACACTCGCTACCGGGGAGCTATACAGCAGCCTCACCCAGCTAATGAATCCCTCACCAAACCCAAACCTTCCCAACACCTCCCACAGGTAACTCCACTCCACCCTATCGAAGGCTTTCTCCGCATCCATCGATGTTACTATTCCCGCCTTCCCATCTGCTGATGCCATCATCATAACATTGAGAAGCTGCCGTACATTGACATTCAGCTGTCTCCCCTTCACAAACCCCGTTTGATCCTCATGGATAACCATCGGGACCACATCTTCCACCCTCCTGGACAGTACCTTAGCCAACAACTTTGCATCCACGTGAGGAGCGAGATCGGCCTGTAAGACCCACACTGGACGGGGTCCTTGTCCCGCTTCAGGATCAGTGAGATTATTGCTCCAGACATCGTCGGGTGCAAAGCCCCCCCTCTCTCGCCTCATTCAGGGTCCTCACAAGCAGCGGGCCCAGCAGGTCTGAGAACTTCTGATAAAACTCCACCAGAAACCCGTCAGGTCCCGGTGCTTTCCCTGTCTGCATACTTCCCATCGCCTCCATCAGCTCCTGCAACTCGATTGGGGCCCCCAAATCCTCCACCCGCTCGTCCCCTGCTCTTGGGAACTCCAGCCCATCCAGAAAGCAGTCCATCCCGCCCACTTCCCTAGGAGGCACCGCCCGATACAGCCCCTCGTAGAAGGATCTGAACACCCCATTAATGTCCCTGCCACTCCGCACCAGGTTCCCTCCTGCGTCTGTGACTCCCCCTATCTCTCTCGCTGCCTCCCGCTTCCGGAGCTGGTGGGTCAGCATCCGACTTGCCTTCTCCCCGTACTCATATACCGCCCCCTGCGCCCTCCTCCACTGCGGCTCCGCCTTCCGGGTTGTCAGTATATCAAACTCCTCTTGGAGACTGCGATGCTTCCTCAAAAGCCCCTCCTCTGGGACATCCGCATACCTCCTATCCATCCTTACGATTTCCTCCACCAACCTCTCCCTCTCGACCCTCTCCCCCCTCTCCTTGTGCGCACGAATGGATATCAGCTCCCCTCCAACCACCGCCTTCAGCGCTTCTCGAACCACCCCAACTTGCACCTCCCCATTGTCATCGGCTTCCAAATACCCCTCTATACCTGCGGACCCTCCCACATACTTCCTCCTCTGAGAGAAGCCCCACATCTAACCTCCACAGCGGGCGCTGATCCTTCCCCTCCCCCAGCTCCAGGTCCACCAAATGCGGAGCATGGTCAGATATGGCTATTGCCGAGTACTCCGCCCCTACCACCCTCGAAATCAGCGCCCTGCTGAGTACAAAAAAGTCAATCCGGGAATAAGCCTTGTGGACATGGGAGAAAAAGGAAAACTCCCTACCTCCCGGCCTCAAAAACCTCCAAGGGTCTACGCCTCCCATCTGATCCATAAACCCCCTCAGCACTGAGGCCGCCGGCGGCCTCTTACCCGTCTTAGACCTCGAACGATCCAGAGCTGGATCCAACACAGTATTAAAGTCCCCTCCCAAGATCAAGCCCCCCATCTCCAGGTCCGGGATTCGGCTCAGCATTCGCTGCATGAAGCCCGCATCGCCCCAGTTGGGGGCGTACACATTGACCAGGGCCACCCGCTCCCCTTGAAGCCTACCACTCACCATCACGTATCTACCTGCACTGTCGGCCACCACATTCGACGCCACAATCGACAAGCTCTTGCCAACTAAGATCGCCACCCCTCGATTCTTGGCATCTAGCCCCGAGTGAAACACCTGCCCAACCCAGCCTCTTCTCAGCCTCACCTTATCCGCCACTTTAAGGTGCGTCTCCTGGAGCAGAGCCACGTCCGCTCCCAGCCCCTTCAGGTGCGCCAAGACCTGGGACCGCTTCACCGGTCCATTCAGTCCCCTCACGTTCCATGTGACCAGCCGAATCTGGGGGATCTTCCCCCTCCCCCCCCCCCTCTGCGCCGGTCAGCTATAGCTCTCCCTCGGCTCACCACGTGCCCGGAGAACCCCACAGGCCCGTTCCCCATGGTGGCAGACCCCCCCCCCCCCATCACCAGCAGTACCCCTTCGGCCCCTCCAGCAGCAACCTGGTACCTCCCCCCTATTCCCCCTCCCCCTAATTCCCCCCACCCCCCCCAGCTGCGTTAACCCCTTCCATCGTACTTCCGTAAGTCAGCTGACTCCTGCTGACCCCGGCTGCTCCCACCACCCCAATGACCCCCCCCCCCCCCCCCCCATCCAGTGCCGGCCCTGCCCCCTCCTCCTCCAGTGCAGGAAGAAAGCCATCACATGCCCCGCCCCCCCCCCCGACCCAACACGCGGGAAAGAGACGGGCACATGACCCAGCGGGACCGCGAACCGCTCCCCAGCCCTCCACGAGTGAAAAACAAGAAAGCACCCCAATAAATAAATAACAGCCCCAAAAAGCAAAGAAGCAAAAAGGGCATCAACAAACATAACCAGAAAAATGAAAGGATGCCCAGGAGGACAGAGCCTCCGGACTATGTACATCATTCCCCAGCCCCCCAGTCCTCAGTTCGAGTCCAACTTCTCTACCTGGACAAAGGCCCAGGCCTCCTATGGAGAATCGAAGTAGAGCTGGCGATCCTTGTAAGTGACCCAGAGGCAAGCTGGCTGTAACAGGCCAAACTTCACTCCCTCCTCGTGAAGCACTGCCTTTGTCTGATTGAAACCAGCTCTTCTCTTTGCCACCTCTGCACTCCAGTCCTGATAGATCCTGATCTCTGCGTTCTACACCTTGCTGCTCCTCTCCTTCTTCGCCCATCTCAGCACACACTCACGGTCTACGAAGCGGTGAAACCGGACCAGCACCTCCCTAGGCGGCTCGTTTGGCCTGGGCTTCCTCAACAGCACTCAATGGGCACCCTCCAGCTCCAAGGGCCCCTGGAACGACCCCGCGCCCATGAACGAGTTCAGCATCACAGCCACATAGGCCCCCAAGTCCGAACCTTCCAGCCCCTCTGAATGCACCGGTCAACTATGTCTCGGTATGTGCCAGTCATGGCCCAAGCTGGTAAAACCAAATTCAAGGCAGCAGAAACTTCAGCTATCACACCGGCTACAAAAGCCGTTTTTAATGGGCTTAAAGTGCTTGCACCTCATGTGTCAGTTTCCTGTGCGAGTGTCATTCCCGCATATTCCATCCAAGTCTGTAAAAATCTTTCCTCAAAATCCTGAATATCTTCATTATTTTTTTGAATGCAAGATGTGATTTTAGACCAATCGGTCCTCGGGGGGGTGTGGGGGGGGGGGGGGGGGGTGGGTGAAGACTCCATCAGATGGGTGGAGACTATAAATGGATTGTACTGTGGTGAATGTAACTTGGTAATTCACACTGTATCTTTGTAAGCGCAGTAGCGTTATCCGACCACTACGGGGAGTCGCACCGGGAATGCTCAGGAACTTGTACTGGGCTCCACCCTTGGCTCCGCCCATGACTCCTCCCCTTTGTGCTGCTGTATAAATACCCTTGTCCAGATTCAGCCTGCGGTTCACCGAGAGTTCATCAACGGGTAACAGGCTGGCTCTGTAGTAAGTCGATTAAAACCGCTGTTCATATCGGAAAGCACGTGTCTGGTGAATTGCTGGTTCCATCAGGACCATTCGTCAATTTTTGTAGGATCTGCTGGTTCATGAATCCATTGATGATCAAAAATGTTTCTACTGATAGTTTCACCTTCTTCTTCTTCTATTTTTTTGCTTCCAACTCGAACCCGTTTGCGTGTTAAAGGGGCTAGTCGAATTAATTTAGTATTTTGCATTGTAGGAACACGATCTTCATCTGATTCATCTGGCAGAGGAAGTAATTTATTCCTGACACTTGCATTTGACACTTCCTGTGTATTTGCCGATTGTGCCACTCGGCGGGGTGCTTGTTGAGGTTAGAACATAGAACATAGAACAGTACAGCACAGAACAGGCCCTTCGGCCCTCGATGTTGTGCCGAGCAATGATCACCCTACTCAAACCCACGTATCCACCCTAGCCTCGTAACCCAACAACCCCCCCCCCCCAACCTTACCTTTAAGGACACTAAGGGCAATTTACCATGGCCAATCCACCTAACCCACACATCTTTGGACTGTGGGAGGAAACCGGAGCACCCGGAGGAAACCCACGCACACACGGGAAGGACGTGCAGACTCCGCAGAGACAGTGACCCAGCCGGGAATCGAACCTGGGACCCTGGAGCTGTGAAGCATTTATGCTAACCACCATGCTACCGTGCTGCCCGTTGTGCTGCCATTGGTTGTGTTGTTAGTTCAGCTTCTGGTTGAGTCTGAGCTGTGCTTTGCTGTACATTTTGAACTTGTTGCTCGTTCTGGGTGAGTGTGCTTTACACTCAATTGGCTCTGTTTTATTCCTTAGCTCTGGAGTCGCCAGGTATCTTGATGATACCGCCACGAGGTTCAAGTTCAAGTTCAGATCAATTACTCAATTCACCAGTTAGTAAGTTAAAAACAAGACACGTTTATTATTACACAGTTATTTACTACTCATGCATATAATACTAAGACTAAACTATTCCTACCACTACTAGGCCAATACTTATCTGGAATAAGGGAACTGCTGGATCAGGGAACAATGGCCTCTTGCTCTGTCCTGGATCCGCAGGCTTCCAGTTGGTGTGGACTAAAGGGGTCAGGAGTGTCTATTCTCGTAGCGTGCGTTGTATGACACTTACTTGTCGGTGTAGCTGTTGGCCAGGCCTCTTCTTCTCACGTTCAAGTTCTTAGAGAGCTGCTGCAAAGGTGTTCTGCTGGGATGGGCCGGCTAAGAGAGAGAGCTGGACTTGGGATCTGTCCTTTATAGGCCACAGGGGCTTCGAGCCCATCTGAGCCGACCCTGTACCTGCTTGCAATCGATTGGATCTCATACCAATCGATTGGTTTGAATTCCTCAATACTGGGGCTGTTTCCCGATCGCTGGGCGGCTCTTGGGGCTGTTTGTAACTTATTGTTTCAGACTCCGTTGGCGCCGGGAAGTCTGACCTGCCATAGAATGTTTCGATTGCAGCTAATCGTTGTATCCATTGTGCCCGGGAATCACCGGGAATCACTCAATTAGTATGCAAACTTGTTAGTTTCAATGCTGTCTGATTTCTTCGCAGGCAGAATCCACAGAGAGATTCTGCAGCCCGCTTGTCTTTCTGACATTGTCCAATTTCCCTGCATGCATTTCAATTCTCCATTTTATGTCGGGAAGTAGCCAGCTTCAATGGCTACAGACTGCAAGACAGTCTGTCAGGATTTTTCAGTGTTCAGTGACGTTGTTTATATCTTTTTCTAAAACACATCTTTCTTCGATTAACTTGCAATTTTCAAGTTCAATTCGCTCAGTTTTTAATTGCAGCTGTTGGTATTTTGACTCCACTTCAAAAATTTGATTTTGGAATTCTTGCTATTTGAAAAGGTAGCTGTTGAACCTTAAAGGTTTCATTTTCCAACAATGTTTTAATTTCGTCATAATGCTCAAGTTTGGATTTTGCATCTCGTGATTCTGCTGCTCGTTGGTCTTTAGTGGACTGAAGCTGATGATCGAATTTAGTTCTTGCAATTGTCTCGATGATTTTGGAGATTTTGCCATTACTGCAAAAGACCATTTCACGCGTCTCCCCACTGTTTTGCCGTGTGGCCTTACCGCATGCCTTCTTGATATTATCAAGGGACCACTGTCCTTTGGGGATATCATGTTTTTGATTCAATTTTTGTGGCAACTTCAGACAGTCCAAATTGTCTACAAATAAAAGATCCAAGATCATCCAATATATGGTCAATAGATTGGATTGGATTGGATTTGTTTATTGTCACGTGTACCGAGGTACAGTGAAAAGTATTTTTCTGCGAGCAGCTCAACAAATCATTAGAAAAGGAAATTAAACAAAATACAAGAAAATACATGAGAATACATAATAGGGCAACACAAGGTATACAATGTAACTACATAAGCATTGGCATCGGATGAAGCATACAGGGTGTAGTGTTAATCAGGACAGTCAGTAAGAGGGTCATTGAGGAGTCTGGTGACAGTGGGGAAGAAGCTGTTTTTGAGTCTGTTCGTCCGTGTTCTCAGACTTCTGAATCTCCTGCCCGATGGAAGAAGTTGGAAAAGTGAGTAAGCCGGGTGGGAGGGATCCTTGATTATGCTGCCCGCTTTCCCCAGGCAGCGGGAGGTGTAGATGGAATCAATGGATGGGAGGCAGGTTCGTGTGATGGACTGGGCGGTATTCACGACTCTCTGAAGTTCCTTGCGGTCCTGGGCCGAGCAGTTTCCATACCCAGGCTGTGATGCAGCCCGATAGGATGCTTTCTATGGTGCATCTTTAAAAGTTGGTAAGGGTTAATGTGGACATGCCGACTTTCCTTAGTTTCCTGAGGAAGTATAAGTGCTATTGTGCTTTCTTGGTGATAGCGTCGACGTGAGTGGATCAGGACAGAATTTTGGTGATGTGCACCCCTAGGAATTTAAAACTGCTAACCATCTCCACCTCGGCCCCGTTGATGCTGACAGGGGTGTGTACAGTACTTTGCTTCCTGAAGTCAATGACCAGCTCTTTAGTTTTGCTGGCATTGAGGGAGAGATTGTTGTCGTTACACCACTCCACTAGAGACATCCGGTACAGCGTTATCTCCCTTTCATAAGAACATAAGAACTAGGAGCAGGAGCCGGCCATCTGGCCCCTCGAGCCTGCTCCGCCATTCAGTTAGATCATGGCTGATCTTTTGTGGACTCAGCTCCACTTTCCGGTCTGAACACCATAACCCTTAATCCCTTTATTCTTCAAAAAACTATCTATCTTTACCTTAAAAACATGTAATGAAGGAGCCTGAACTGCTTCACTGGGCAAGGAATTCCATAGATTCACAACCCTTTGGGTGAAGAAGTTCCTCCTAAACTCAGTCCTAAATCTACTTCCCCTTATTTTGAGGCTATGTCCCCTAGTTCTGCTGTCACCTGCCAGTGGAAACAACCTGCCCGCATCTATCCTATCTATTCCCTTCATAATTTTAAATGTTTCTATAAGATCCCCCCTCATCCTTCTAAATTCCAATGAGTACAGTCCCAGTCTACTCAACCTCTCCTCATAATCCAATCCCTTCAGCTCTGTTGTGGGAAGTAGTTCTTCTACCATTTGAAGGTTCTGAATATATTTCAGGAGTCACGTCTGACATAAACTCAGCCTTACACCGAATGTTTTGATCGTCAACTCCTTTTGTGTATCTGTGTACATTACCGTGACTATTTTTTCAGTCCCGTTTTATTTTAGTTTCAACGACCTGCACCTGATTGATTTAACACAGTCTCTGAAAATGTCCTTTTCAGGGGTCGAAGCACTGATTGATGCGGCTTTAAGACTTTTAATGGGTGAAAAAGATATTTCTTTCCCCATTCTAGCCGTGGGTTCCGCCGGGCCTCCTCCAATTTTTCCCGAAAGCTTTCCGAACCCCTCCGAAGGTCGCATCAGAACCCCTCCCCTTCTGCCGACTGCGCCAGTTGTTGGATTTGACTATTTATTTGTCTGCCGACTGCGCCAGTTGAAGGATTTTACAAAGCATTTCGATTACCAGCTGCGCTTTGCGATTACTGGAACTCAGTAGAAATTTAAGTTAAAACTTCTCGGGTGCAAATAAGAATTGTTTTATTTGTCTTCTATTGATTACAATTTGATAGTCATTTAAAAGGCAATTCGTAGACGATTTGAAGCTTTCAAAGAATCACAGAAATTATCTTCTTGCTCAGGCAAACAGCTCGACAATAACTTTAAAAGTCAAAGTCTGAAAATGAAATATGAATACAGGGAGACAGTGAATAGTTCAGATCTAAGTATAGATGCTTCTAACCTACCAACAAAACCTACCAAAAGCCAACAAAAGCTACCTACCTGAAAAATGGCGGATCGAAACTCTTCAGTTATACTGTTTCATATCTGTCTCAAGTCATCTAATCACACCCCAATATAATCCTGATTGGTGTGGGTTGGACTCAAACACATTTGATTTGATGGCAAGCCGTCAATCTTTAATATGCAACATTAGTTCTAATTGTTGCGTGTCTGAACACTTGTGTATGTTAAAGAATGCAATGTTGTGCTTTATCAAAGCCAGCAGAAACTGGTTTTCTGGCTTGGCTATTGTAACAATGGAGACTTCATGTTATCTTGTCATGCAATGCTGGACAAATCCCACCCACTATTTAAGACCAAACTCTTCCCTATATCAGCTGAGGCCCGCCAGGCCTTCAACTGCATCAAGGAGGACATCGCCAAAGCCGCCATGCGGGCGGTGGATGAATCCGTCCCCTTTCAGGTGGAGAGCGATGCCTCAGAGGTCACTCTCGCCGCCACTCTGAATCAGGCACGGAGACCAGTCACCTTCTTCTCCCGAACCCTCTCCGCTTCGGAACTTCGCCACTCCTCAGTCGGAAAGGAAGCCCAAGCCATCGTGGAGCCTGTTCGTCACTGGCGGTACTACCTCGCAGGTAGGAGGTTCACCCTCATCACCGACCAGAGATCGGTTGCCTTTATGTTTGATAACTCGCAGCGGGGAAAAATCAAGAATGACAAAATCTTGCGGTGGAGGATCAAACTCTCCCCCTATAATTATGATATCGTATACCGTCCTGGGAAGCTCAGTGGGCCCCCAGATGCCCTGTCCTGCGGCACATGCGCCAGCGCGCTAGACGACCGCTTAAAGGCTATCCACAATGACTTATGTCACTCGGGGGTCACCCGACTCGCCCACTACATCAAGGCCCACAATCTGTGCTTCCCCACCGAGGAGGTTAAAGCCATCACCAGGGATTGCCCGTAAGGAATTGAGTGTAAACCGCATTTCTATAGACCAGACAAAGGCCCACTTTGAACGCCTGAGTATTGATTTCAAAGGGCCCCTCCCTTCGAACAACCGTAACATCTACTTTCTCAATATTATAATGAGTTCTCCCGTTTCCCGTTTGCCATCCCGTGCCCCGATATGACCTCCCACACAGTCATCAGAGCCCTGCACAGCTTCTTCACCCTGTTTGGTTTCCCCAGCTACGTGCACAGCGACAGGGGTTCGTCCTTCATGAGTGACGAGCTGCGTCAGTACCTGCTCGACAAGGGCATCGCCTCGAGCAGGACTACCAGCTACAACCCCAGGGGGAACGGGCAGGTGGAGAGGGAGAATGCGACGGTCTGGAAGACCATCCTACGGTCCAGGAATCTCCCGCCCTCCCACTGGCAGGAGGTCCTCCCCGACGCGCTCCATGCAATTAGGTCCCTCCTTTGTACGGCCACAAATCAGACTCCTCACGAGCAATTATTTGTTTCCCCTCGGGGCACTACCACGGGGGCTTCGCTCCCATCCTGGTTGCAGACACAGGGCCCTGTCCTCCTTCGGAAGCACATCCGGACAGACCCTCTGGTAGAGAGGGTTCAGTTCCTGCACTCGAACCCCCATTACACATGAAATGTATGTCGAACACTCCGATGGCCGACAGAACACCGTTTCATTCCAGGACCTGGCACCCGCAGGATCTACTACCACTACCACTACCGCCGATGTACCACCCACACTACACCCCACCCAACCTCCCATGCCCAGTGCCCCTGCACCTACTTGCTTCCCGCGCCCCCTTCCACCCATACCACCGGTCCGCAGGAACGAAGCTCAGGAATAACCACCTCCACAGTCCACCCTCTGATTCGCACCGAACACCCTCCCTCAGCCATCCGAAATGACAGCAACACCAGTGCTTCGTCGGTCTCGACGCACGATTCGGGCGCCGGGCCGACTGAACGTATAGACCCGTCATCCCCACCGGGCTTGATTTTTTTAACAGGGGGTGAATGTGGTGAATGTGTAACCACTATAATTCACACTGTACCTTACTGTGCCCCTGTGGGCTCCGTCTGTGAGCCGTTGCGCGGCTCTGCCCACAGGGGGAGATGAGGAGCATGTACAGGGCTCCGCCCTAGGCTCCACCCCCAGCAGGAAGTATAAGTGTTGCGGTCCTGCGAGTCCGCCCTCAGTTCAGCATAGTCGCAGGCAGGCTCAGTTGTAAGCCGATTAAAGCCACAGTTGACTTCAACTCGTGCCTCTGAATGAATTGATGGTCGCATCAGTTTAAATGTTGCATCCCATGACATGGGATCTTTGACGATATCTATGAGTGTGATAATATTTGGCCCTCCAATATTTACATTTTGCGTTCTATTTTCTTCGTCTCTATAGGCTTAAGTATTTTAACAACTATTTTTTCATTGTTTGTGATGTTAATGGTTTCAACTATCACTGTATTTCCCGCAACCTAATTTACAAATTAATTGGCAGTCTTCTTGATTTCCCCATTCCACCATATGTGTAATCCCAGTGTGGTTTGTGTTTGTTTCCATTGGTGTAAACTCTGCCCCTGCTTGGCACAGGTCCTGCCATGTCCAATAGGAGGCTAGAGGCAAGCTCCGAAGCAGGTGATGACTATTTTAGCAGCTAGGGGCAGGTAATTATCTTCAGTTCTGACAATCAGTGGATCGGGAAGGGTCTCACTGGCCTCATTCCTGGGTGCGGGGACTTGCTTTTCTCTGTGTCTCTGTGAGGAATTGTTTGCCTTTCGGGGTGGGAGAACATAGAACATAGAACATAGAACACTCCAGCGCAGTACGGGCCCTTCGGCCCTCGATGTTGCGCCGACCTGTGAAACCATCTGAAGCCTATCTGACCTACACTATTCCATTTTCATCCATATGTCTATCCAGTGACCACTTAAATGCCCTTAAAGTTGGCGAGTCTACTACTATTGCAGGCAGGGCGTTCCACACCCCTACTATTCCCTGAGTAAAGAAACTGCCTCTGACATCTGTCCTATATCTACCACCCCTCAATTTAATGCTATGTCCCCTCGTGTTGGTCATCACCATCCGAGGAAAAAGACTCTCACTGTCCACCCTATCTAACCCTCTGACTATCTTATATGTCTCTATTAAGTCACCTCTCAGCCTTCTCCTCTCTGATGAAAACAACCTCAAGTCCCTGAGCCTTTCCTCGTAAGACCTTCCCTCCATACCAGGCAACATCTTAGTAAATCTCCTCTGAACCCTTTCCAAAGCTTCCACATCCTTCCTATAATGTGGTGACCAGAACTGCACGCAGTACTCCAGGAGCGGCAGCACCAGAGTTATGTACAGCTGCAGCATGACCTTGTGGTTCCGAAACTCAATCCCCCTGCTTATAAAGGCTAGCACACCATATGCTTTCTTAACAGCCCTATTAACCTGGGTGGCAACTTTCAGGGATTTATGTACCTGGATGCCGAGATCTCTCTGTTCATCTACACTACCAAGAATCTTGCCATTAGCCCAGTACTCTGCATTCCTGTTACTCCTTCCAAAGTGAACCACCTCACACATTTCCGGATTAAACTCCATCTTTCACCTCTCAGCCCAGCTCTGCAGCTTATCTATGTCCCTCTGTATCCTATAACATCCTTCAGCACTATCCACAACTCCACCGACCTTCGTGTCATCTGCAAATTTACTAACCCATCCTTCTACACCCTCTTCCAGGTCATTTATAAAAATGACAAACAGCAGTGGCCCCAAAACAGATCCTTGCGGTACACCACTAGTAACTGAACTCCAGGATGAACATTTGCCATCAACCACCACCCTCTGTCTTCTTTCAGCTAGCCAATTACTGATCCAAACCGCTAAATCACCTTCAATTCCATACTTCCGTATTTTCTGCAATAGCCTACCATGGGGAACCTTATCAAACGCCTTACTGAAATCCATATACACTACATCAACCGCTTTACCCTGATCCACCTGTTTGGTCACCTTCTCAAAAAACTCAATAAGGTTTGTGAGGCATGACCTACCCTTCACAAAACCGTGTTGACTATCGCTAATCAACTTGTTCTTTTCAAGATGATTATAAATGATGATAATAAACCCTATCTCTTATAACCTTTTCCAACATTTTACCCACAACCGAAGTAAGGCTCACAGGTCTATAATTACCAGGGTTGTCTCTACTCCCCTTCTTGAACAAGGGGACAACATATGATATCGGGGAGGGGGTGATATCGGGGTGGGGATGATATCGGGGGAGGGTGATATCTGGGTGTGGGTGATATCGGGGTGGTGTTGACATCGGGTGGAGGGGGTGATATCGGGGAGGGGGAGATATCAGGGTGGGGGTAATATCGGGGAGGGATGATATAGGGGAGGGATGATATCGGGGAGGGGATGATATCGGGGAGGGGGTGATATCGGGCAGGGGGTGATATCGGGGAGGGGGTGATATCGGGGAGGGGGTGATATCGGGGAGGGGGTGATATCGGGGAGGGGGTGATATCGGGGAGGGGGTGATATCGGGGTGGGTGGTGATATCGGGGTGGGGGTGATATCGTGTGGGGTGATATCCAATGGGGGTGATATCAGGGGAGGGTGATATCAGGGAGGGGGTGATATCGGGGTGGGGGTGATATCGGGGTGTGTGTGATATCGGGGTGGGTGTGATATCGGGGTGGGTGTGATATCGGGGTGGGTGTGATATCGGGGTGGGTGTGATATCGGGGTGGGTGTGATATCGGGGTGGGTGTGATATCGGGTGGGTGTGATATCGGGGTGGGTGTGATAACGGGGAGGGGGTGATATCGGGGAGGGGGTGATATCGGCTATGGGGTGATATTGGGGTGTGGGTGATATCCTGGTGGTGATGATATTGGGTAGGGGGATATCGGGCTTGTGGTGATATCGGGGATGGGTTGATATCGGGGATGGGGTGATATCGTGGAGGGGGTGATATTGGCGTGGGGGGATATCGGGGATGGGGCGATATCGTGGATAGGGGATATCGGGGAGGGGGTGATATCGGGACGTGGGTGATATCGGGGTGGGGGTGATATCGGGGTGGGGTTGAGTCGGGGAGGGTGTGATATCGGAGAGGGTGGATATTGGGGTGCGCTGATATCGAGGTGGGGTGATATCGGTATGGGGTGATATCGGGGTGGGGGTGATATCGGGGAGGGGTGATATCGGGTGAGGGTGATATCGGGGGAGGGTGATATCGGGGAGGGGGTGACATCGGGGAGGGGGTGACATCGGGGAGGGGGTGACATCGGGGAGGGGGTGACATCGGGGAGCGGGTGATATCGGGGAGGGGGTGATATCGGGGAGGGGGTGATATCGGTGTGGGGGTGATATCGAGAAGAGGTGATATCGTGGAGGGGGGTATTGGGGTGGGGGTGATATCGGTGTTGTGGTGATATGGGGTGGGGGTGATATCCGTGTGTGGGTGATGTCCGGGTGTGGGTGATGTCGGGAGAGGGTGACATCGGGGTGGGGGTGATATCGGGACTTGGGTGAAATTGGTGTGGGGGTGATATCTGGGTGGGGGTGATATTCTGGTGGGGGGATATTGGGGTGTGGGTGATATCGGGGAGGGGGTGATATCGGGAGTGGTTGATATCGGGGATGGGGGATATCGGGGATGGGGGGATATCGGGGATGGGGGGATATCAGGGTGGGGGTGATATCGGGGATGGGGTGATATCGGGGAGGGGGTGATATCGGGAAGTGGTTGATATCGGGGTGGGGTGATATCGGGGTGGGCTGATATCGGGCTGGGGTGATATTGGGATGGGGTGATATCTGGGTGGGGGTGATATCGAGAAGGGGTGATATTGCGGAGGGCATTATATCGGGGTGTGGGTGATATCAGGGAGGGGTGATATCGGGTGTGGTGATATCAGGGAGTGGGTGATGTCGGGGTTGGGGTGATATCATGGTGGGGTGATATCGGGAAGGGGTGATATCAGGGAGGGGCTGATATCGGGGAGGGGGTGATATCGGGGGAGGGGGTGATAGCGGGGGAGGGGGTGATATCGTGGGTGGGGGTGATATCGGGGAGGGGTAATATCAGGGTGGGGGTGATATCAGGGTGCGGTGATATCGGGGAGGGGGTGATATCGGGAAGGGGTGATATCGTGGTCTGGCTGATCTCGGAGTGGGTGATATCGGGGAGTGGGTGATATCAGGGAGTGGGTGATATCGGGGAGGGGGTGATATCGGGGTGGGGTGATATCTTGGTGGGGGTGATATTGGGGAGGGGCTGGTATCGGGATGGGGTGATATCGGAGTGTGGGTGATATCGGGGAGGGGGTGATATCGGGGAGGGGGTGATATCGGGCTGGGGTGATATCGAGGTCGGGGTGATATCGGGGGATGGGTGATATCGGGGTGCGGATGATATCGGGGTGTGGGTGATCTCGGGGAGGGGGTGATATCGGGGAGGGTGTGATATCGGGGAGGGTGTGATATCGGGGAGGGTGTGATATCGGGGTTGGGTGATATCGGGATGGGGTGATATCTGGGTGGGGGTGATATCGAGAAGGGGTGATATTGAGGAGGGCGTGATATCGGGTGTGGTGATATCGGGGAGTGGGTGATATCGGGTTGGGTTGATATCGGGATGGGGTGAAATCGGGGAGGGGTGATATCGGGGTGGAGCTGATATCGGAGGGGTGATTTTGGGGTGGGTGTGATATCAGGGTGGGGTTGTTATCGGGGTGGGGGTGTTATCGGGGTGGGGGTGATATCGGGGAGGGAAATATCGCCGTGTCGGTGAGATCAGGGAGGGGGTGATATCGGGGTGGGGAGATATCAGGGTAGGTGTGATATCGGGGTGCGGATGATATTGGGGGTGGGGAGATATCAGGGTGGGGGTGATATCGGGGTGCGGATGATATCGGGGAGGGGGTGATATCGGGGTGGGTTGATATCGGGATGGGGTGATATCTGGGTGGGGTGATATCGAGAAGTGGGTGATATTGCGGAGGGCGTGACATCGGGTGTGGAGATATCGGGGAGTGGGTGATATCGGGTTGGGTTGATATCGAGGTGGGGGTGAAATGGGGGAGGGGTGATATCGGGGTGGAGCTGATATCGGGGAGGGGATGATATTGGGGAGGGGGTGATATCGGGGGAGGGGGTGATATCGGGGGAGGGGGTGTTATCGGGGAGGGTTGATATCGGGGTGGGGGTGATATCGGGGTGGGGTGATATCGGCATAAGAACATAAGAACATAATAACTAGGAGCAGGAGTAGGCCATCTGGCCCCTCGAGCCTGCTCCGCCATTCAATTAGATCATGGCTGATCTTTTGTGGACTCAGCTCCACTTTCCGGCCCGAACACCATAACCCTTAACCCCTTTATTCTTCAAAAAACTATCTATCTTTACCTTAAAAACATGTAATGAAGGAGCCTCAACTGCTTCACTGGGCAAGGAATTCCATAGATTCACAACCCTTTGGGTGAAGAAGTTCCTCCTAAACTCAGTCCTAAATCTACTTCCCCTTATTTTGAGGCTATGCCCCCTAGTTCTGCTGTCACCCGCCAGTGGAAACAACCTGCCCGCATCTATCCTATCTATTCCCTTCATAATTTTAAATGTTTCTATAAGATCCCCCCTCATCCTTCTAAATTCCAACGAGTACAGTCCCAGTCTACTCAACCTCTCCTCATAATCCAACCCCTTCAGCTCTGGGATTAACCTAGTGAATCTCCTCTGCACACCCTCCAGCGCCAGTACGTCCTTTCTCAAGTAAGGAGACCAAAACTGAACACAATACTCCAGGTGTGGCCGCACTAACACCTTATACAATTGCAACATAACCTCCCTAGTCTTAAACTCCACCCCTCTAGCAATGAAGGACAAAATTCCATTTGCCTTCTTAATCACCTGTTGCACTTGTAAACCAACCTTCTGTGACTCATGCACTAGCACACCCAAGTCTCTCTGCACAGCAGCATGCTTTAATATTTTATCGTTTAAATAATAATCCCGTTTGCTGTTATTCCTACCAAAATGGATAACCTCACATTTGTCAACATTGTATTCCATCTGCCAGACCCGAGCCCATTCACTTAACCTATCCAAATCCCTCTGCAGACTTCCAGTATCCTCTGCACTTTTCGCTTTACCACTCATCTTAGTGTCATCTGCAAACTTGGACACATTGCCCTTGGTCCCCAACTCCAAATCATCTATGTAAATTGTGAACAATTGTGGGCCCAACACGGATCCCTGAGGGACACCACTAGCTACTGATTGCCAACCAGAGAAACACCCATTTATCCCAACTCTTTGCTTTCTATTAATTAACCAATCCTCTATCCATGCTACTACTTTACCCTTAATGCCATGCATCTTTATCTTATGCAGCAACCTTTTGTGTGGCACATTGTCAAAGGCTTTCTGGAAATCCAGATATACCACATCCATCGGCTCCCCGTTATCTACTGCACTGGTAATGTCCTCAAAAAATTCCACTAAATTAGTTAGGCATGACCTGCCTTTTACGAACCCATGCTGCGTCTGCCCAATGGGACAATTTCTATCCAGATGCCTCGCAATTTCTTCCTTGATGATAGATTCCAGCATCTTCCCTATTACCGAAGTTAAACTCACTGGCCTATAATTTCCTGCTTTCTGCCTACCTCCTTTTTTAAACAGTGGCGTCACGTTTGCTAATTTCCAATCCACCGGGACCACCCCAGAGTCTAGTGAATTTCGGTAAATTATCACTAGTGCATCTGCAATTTCCCTAGCCATCTCTTTTAGCACTCTGGGATGCATTCCATCAGGGCCAGGAGACTTGTCTACCTTTAGCCCCATTAGCTTGCCCATCACTCCCTCCTTAGTGATAACAATCCTCTCAAGGTCCTCACCTGTCATAGCCTCATTTCTATCAGTCGCTGGCATGTTATTTGTGTCTTCCACTGTGAAGACCGACCCAAATAACCTGTTCAGTTCCTCAGCCATTTCCTCATTTCCCATTATTAAAACTCCCTTCTCATCCTCTAAAGGACCAATATTTACCTTAGCCACTCTTTTGTCTTATATATTTGTAAAACCTTTTACTGTCTGTTTTTATATTCTGAGCAAGTTTACTCTCATACTCGATCTTGCTCTTCTTTATAGCTTTTTTAGTAGCTTTCTGTTGCCCCCTAAAGATTTCCCAGTCCTCTAATCTCCCAGCAATCTTTGCCACTTTATATGCTTTTTCCTTCAATTTGATACTCTCCCTTATTTCCATAGATATCCACGGTCGATTTTCCCTCTTTCTTCTGTCCTTCCTTTTTGTTGGTATAAACCTTTGCTGAGCACTGTGAAAAATCGCTTGGAAGGTTCTCCACTGTTCCTCAACTGTTCCACCATAAAGTCTTAGCTCCCAGTCTACCTTAGCTACTTCTTCTCTCATCCCCTTGTAATCTCCTTTGTTTAAACACAAAACACTATTATTTGATTTTACTTTCTCACCCTCCATCTGTATTTTAAATTCCACCATATTGTGATCGCTCCTTCCGAGAGGATCCCTAACTATGAGATCATGAATCAATCCTGTCTCATTACACAGGACAAGATCTAGGACCGCTTGTTCCCTCGTAGGTTCCATTACATACTGTTCTAGGAAACTATCGCGGATACATTCTATAAACTCCTCCTCACGGTTGCCTTGACCGACCTGGTTAAACCAATCGACATGTCGATTAAAATCCCCCATGATAACTGCTGTACCATTTCTACATGCATCAGTTATTTCTTTGTTTATTGCCTGCCCCACCATCTCGTTACTATTTGGTGGCCGATAGACTACTCCTATCAGTGACTTTTTCGCCTTACTATTCCTGATTTCCACCCAAATGCACCGATGTCATCCCTTACTATTGCCCGGATGTCATCCCGGATGGCATGGGGGTGATATCGGTGAGGGGGTGATATCGGTGAGGGGGTGATATCGGTGAGGGGGTGATATCGGGGTGGGGGTGATATCGGGGTGGGAGTGATATTGGGGTGGGGGTGATATCGGGGTGGGGGTGATATCGTGGTCTGGCTGATCTCGGGGAGGGGGTGATATCGGGGAGGGGGTGATATCGGGGGTGGTGACATCGGGGTTGGAGTGATATTGGGGTGGGGGTGATATCGGGGTGGGGGTGATATCGTGGTCTGGCTGATCTTGGGGAGGGGGTGATATCGCTGAGGGGGTGATATCGGGGGTGGTGACATCGGGGAGTGGGTGATATCGGGGTTGGGTTGATATCGGGGTTGGGTTGATATCGGGGTGGGGGTGATATTGGGGTGGGGGTGATATTGGGGTGGGGGTGATATCGGGGTGGGGGTGATATCGGGGTGGGGTGATATCGTGGCCTGGCTGATCTCGGGGAGGGGGTGATATCGGGGAGGGGTGATATCGGGGTTGGGTTGATATCGGGGTGGCGTGATATCGGGGTTGGGTTGATATCGGGGTGGGGTGATATCGGGGTTGGGATTGATATTCAGCAGGGGCAGTTGGTTTACCAAAGAAGTGGAATCTCTTGTTAAGAGGAAGAAGGAGGCCTATGTGAAGATGAGGCGTGAAGTTTCAGTTGGGGCGCTTGATAGTTACAAGGAAGCGAGGAAGGATCTAAAGAGAGAGCTGAGACGAGCAAGGAGGGGACATGAGAAGTCTTTGGCAGGTAGGATCACGGAAAACCCAAAAGCTTTCTATAGGTATGTCAGGAATAAAAGAATGACTAGGGTAAGAGTAGGGCCAGTCAAGGACAGTGGTGGGAAGTTGTGTGTGGAGGCTGAGGAGATAAGCGAGATACTAATGAATACTTTTCGTCAGTATTCACTCAAGAAAAAGATAATATTGTGGAGGAGAATGCTGAGACCCAGGCTATTAGAATAGATGGCATTGAGGTGCGTAGGGAAGAAGTGTTGGCAATTCTGGACAAGGTGAAAATAGATAAGTCCCCGGGGCCGGATGGGATTTATCCTAGGATTCTCTGGGAAGCCAGGGAAGAGATTGCTGAGCCTTTGGCTTTGATTTTTAGGTCATCATTGGCTACAGGAATAGTGCCAGAGGACTGGAGGATAGCAAATGTGGTCCCTTTGTTCAAGAAGGGGAGTAGAGATAACCCCGGTAACTATAGGCCGGTGAGCCTAACGTCTGTGGTGGGTAAAGTCTTGGAGAGGATTATAAAAGATACGATTTATAATCATCTAGATAGGAATAATATGATTAGGGACAGTCAGCATGGTTTTGTGAAGGGCAGGTCATGCCTCACAAACCTTATCGAGTTCTTTGAGAAGGTGACTGAACAGGTAGACGAGGGTAGAGCAGTTGATGTGGTGTATATGGATTTCAGTAAAGCGTTTGATAAGGTTCCCCACGGTCGGCTATTGCAGAAAATACAGGAGGCTGGGGATTGAGGGTGATTTAGAGATGTGGATCAGAAATTGGCTAGTTGAAAGAAGACAGAGAGTGGTAGTTGATGGGAAATGTTCAGAATGGAGTTCAGTTACGAGTGGCGTACCACAAGGATCTGTTCTGGGGCCGTTGCTGTTTGTCATTTTTATAAATGACCTAGAGGAGGGCGCAGAAGGATGGGTGAGTAAATTTGCAGACGACACTAAAGTCGGTGGAGTTGTAGACAGTGCGGAAGGATGTTGCAGGTTACAGAGGGACATAGATAAGCTGCAGAGCTGGGCTGAGAGGTGGCAAATGGAGTTTAATGTGGAGAAGTGTGAGGTGATTCACTTTGGAAAGAATAACAGAAATGCGGAATATTTGGCTAATGGTAAAATTATTGGTAGTGTGGATGAGCAGAGGGATCTCGGTGTCCATGTACATAGATCCCTGAAAGTTGCCACCCAGGTTGATAGGGTTGTGAAGAAGGCTTATGGTGTGTTGGCCTTTATTGGTAGAGGGATTGAGTTCCGGAGCCATGAGGTCATATTGCAGTTGTACAAACTCTAGTACGGCCGCATTTGGAGTATTGCGTACAGTTCTGGTCGCCTCATTATAGGAAGGACGTGGAAGCTTTGGAACGGGTGCAGAGGAGATTTACCAGGATGTTGCCTGGTATGGAGGGAAAATCTTATGAGGAAAGGCTGATGGACTTGAGGTTGTTTTCGTTAGAGAGAAGAAGGTTAAGAGGTGACTTAATAGAGGCATACAAAATGATCAGAGGGTTAGATAGGGTGGACAGCGAGAGCCTTCTCCCGCGGATGGAGGTGGCTAGCACGAGGGGACATAGCCTTAAATTGAGGGGTAATAGATATAGGACAGAGGTCAGAGGTGGGTTTTTTACACAAAGAGTGGTGAGGCCGTGGAATGCCCTACCTGCAACAGTAGTGAACTCGCCAACATTGAGGGCATTTAAAAGTTTATTGGATAAGCATATGGATGATAAGGGCATAGTGTAGGTTAGATGGGCTTTAGATTTTTTCCATGTCGGTGCAACATCGACGGCCGAAGGGCCTGTACTGCGCTGTATCGTTCTATGTTCTATGTTCTATATCGGGGTGGGGTGATATCGGGGTTGGGTTGATATCGGGTCGGGAGTGAAATCAGGGTTGGGGTGATATCGGGGTGGTGCTGATATCGGGGAGGGAATGATATTGGGGAGGGGTGATATCGGGGAGGGGTTGATATCGGGGTGGGGGTGATATCGGGGAGGGTGGATATCGGGGTGGGGGTGATATCGGGGAGGGGGTGATATCGGGGTGGGGGTGATATCGGGGAGGGGCTGATATCGAGGTGCGGTGATATCGTGGAGGGGGTGATATCGGGAAGGGGTGATATCGTGGTCTGGCTGATCTCGGGGCGGGGGTGATATCGGGGAGTGGGTGATATCAGGGAGGGGTGATATCGGGGAGTGGGTGATATTGGGGTGGGGGTGATATCGGGGTGGGGTGATATCTGGGTGTGATATCTGGGTGTGGAGATATCGGGTTGGGTGTGATTTCGGGGTGGGGATAATATCGGGGAGGGGGATATTGGGTGGGGGTGATACCGGGGATGGGGTGATATAGGGTTAGGGGTGATATCGGGGAGGTGGTGATATCGGGGATGGGGTGATATTGGGGAGGGGGTGATATCGGGGGGGTGAGGGGGTGATATCGGGGACGGGGTGATATCGGGGTGGGGCATGATATCGGGAGGGTTATATCGGGGAGGGGTGATATCGGGGACGTGGTGATATCGGGGTGTGGGTTATATCGGGGTGGGGGTGTTATCGGGGTGGGGGTGATATCGGGGAGGGTAATATCGCGGTGGGGTGATATCGGGGAGGGTAATATCGCAGTGGAGGTGATATCGGGGAGTGGGTGATATCGGGGTGGGTGTGATATTGGGGAGGGGTGATATCGGAATGGGGGTGATATCGGGTGGGGTGATATCTGGGTAGGGGGTGATTTCGGGGAGGGGGTGATATCGGGGTTCGGTTGATATCGGGAGGGTGATATCAGGGATGGGTGATATCGGGGACGTGGTGATATCGGGGTGTGGGTTATATCCGGGTGAGGGTGTTATCGGGGTGGGGGTGTTATCGGGGTGGGGGTGTTATCGGGGTGGGGGCTGTTATCGGGGAGGGGCTGATATCGGGGAGGGGCTGATATCGGGGAGGGGCTGATATCGGGGAGGGGCTGATATCGGGGAGGGGCTGATATCGGGGAGGGGCTGATATCGGGGAGGGCCTGATATCGGGGAGGGGCTGATATCGGGGAGGGGGCTGATATCGGGGAGGGGCTGATATCGGGGAGGAGGTGATATCGGGGAGGAGGTGATATCGGGTGGGGGTGATATCGGAGAGGGGGTGATATCGGGGAGGGGGTGATATCGTGGAGCGGGCGATATCAGTGGGGGTGATATCTGGGTGGGGGGATATGGTGGACGGGGTGATATCGGGGAGGGGGTGATATCGGGGAGGGGGTGATATCGTGGACGGGGTGATATCGGGGAGGGGGTGATATCGGGTTTGGGTGATATCGGGGAGGGGGTGATATCGGGGAGGAGGTGATATCGGGGTGGGGGTGATATCGGAGAGGGGGTGATATCGGGGAGGGGGTGATATCGTGGAGCGGGCGATATCCAGTGGGGGTGATATCTGGGTGGGGGGATATCGTGGACGGGGTGATATCGGGGAGGGGGTGATATCGGGTTTGGGTGATATCGGGGAGGGGGTGATATCGGGGAGGGGGTGATATAGGAGTCAGGGGGATATCCGGGGAGGGGATCCGGGCGGTGATGCAGTTTCTATGGAGACACAACCACCCGAATTCCCCCAATGGAGCCAATGGGCAGCAGAAGTCACGGCGCCTGCGCAACATCCATCCCAGCATACCCTGTGTGTCAGCGGTGGCCATCTTGTGTTGCCAGGGGAGACTTCCGGCGGCCATCTTGTGTTGCCAGGGGAGACTCCCGACGGCCATCTTGTGTTGCCAGGGGAGACTCCCGACGGCAATCTTGTGTTGCCAGGGGAGACTCCCGACGGCCATCTTGAGTTGCCAGGGGAGACTCCCGGCGGCCATCTTGTGTTTCCAGGGGAGACCTGCCCGCCATCTTGTGTCGCCATGTGCGATCCGGCCGCCATCTTGTGTTGCCAGTTGAGACCCGGCCGCCATCTTGTGTTGCCAGGGGAGACCCGGCCGCCATCTTGTGTTGCCAGGGGAGACCCGGCCGCCATCTTGTGTCGCCAAGGGAGACCCGGAACTCCATCTTGTTTTGCCAGGGGAGACCCGGCCGCCATCTTGTGTCGCCAAGGGAGACCCGGAACTCCATCTTGTTTTGCCAGGGGAGACCCGGCCGCCATCCTGTGTCGCCATGGGAGACTCGGCCACCATCTTGTGTTGCCAGGGGAGACCCGGCCGCCATCTTGTGTCGTCGTGGGAGACTCCGCCGCTATATTGTGTTGCCAGGGGAGACCCGACCGCCATCTTGTGTTGCCGGGGGTCCCGTCGCCATCTTGTGTTGCCAGGGGAGACCTGGCCGCCATCTTGCGTTGCCAGGGGAGACCCGGCCGCCATCTTGTGTCGCCGTGGGAGACTCGGCCGCCATATTGTGTTGCCAGGGGAGACCCGACCGCCATCTTGTGTTGCCAGGGGGGTCCCGTCGCCATCTTGTGTTGCCAGCGGAGACCTGGCCGCCATCTTGTGTTGCCAGGGGCGATCCGGTCGCCATTTTGTGTTGCCAGGGGAGACCCCGTCGCCATTTTGTGTCGCCAGGCGAGACCTGGCCGCCATTTTGTGTCGCCAGGGGAGACCTGGCCGCCATCTTGTGTCGCCAGGGGAGACCCGGCCGCCATCTTGAGTCGCCAACGGAGACACGACCGCCATCTTTTGTTGCCAGGGGGGTCCCGTCGCCATCTTGTGTTGCCAGGGGAGACCTGGCCGCCATCTTGTGTTGCCAGGGGAGACCCGGCCGCCATCCTGTGTTGCCAGGGGAAGACTCCCG
>NW_024055678.1:0-28830 GCF_902713615.1 Scyliorhinus canicula
TCCCTGGTCAGTATAACATTGTTTACAGTGGTCCCTGGGCAGTGTATCATTATTTACAGTGGTCCCTGAGCAGTATATCAGTATTTACAGTGTTCACTGGGCAGTATATCATTATTTACTGTGGTCCCTGGGCAGTATATCAGTATTTGCAGTGTTCACTGGGCAGTATAACATTGTTTACAGTGGTCCCTGGGCAGTATAACATTGTTTACAGTGGTCCCTGGGCAGTATATCGTTATTTAAAGTGGGCCCTGGGCAGTATATCATTAATGACAGTGGGCCCTGTGTAGTATATCATTATTTACAGAGGACCCTGGGCAGTATATCATTATTTACAGTGATTCTTGGATAGAAAATCATTATTTACAGTGTGCCCTGGGCAATATATTATTATTTGCAGTGGTCCCTGGATTGTATGTCATTATTTACATTGGTCCCTGGATAGTATAACATTATTTACAGTTGTCAGTGAGCTGTATAATCATTATTTGCAGTGGTCCCTGGGTAGTAGATCATTATTTACAGTGGTCCCAGGGCAGTATATAATTCTTTACAGTGATCCCTGTGCAGTTTAATCATTATTTACATTGGTCCGTGCGTAGTATATCATTATTTATAGTTGTCCCTGGGTAGAATATCATTATTTACAGTGGACCCTGGGCAGTATATCATTATTTACAGTGGTCCCTGGGCAGTATATCGTTATTCACAGTGGTCCCTGGGCAGTATATCATTATATACAGTGGTCCCTGGGCAGTATATCGTTATTTAAAGTGGGCCCTGGGCAGTATATCATTAATGACAGTGGGCCCTGTGTAGTATATCATTATTTACAGTAATCCCTGGACAGTATAACATTATTTACAGTGGTCCCTGGGCAGTATAACATTGTTTACAGTGGTCCCTGGGCAGTGTATCATTATTTACAGTGGTCCCTGAGCAGTATATCAGTATTTACAGTGTTCACTGGGCAGTATATCATTATTTACTGTGGTCCCTGGGCAGTATATCAGTATTTGCAGTGTTCACTGGGCAGTATAACATTGTTTACAGTGGTCCCTGGGCAGTATAACATTGTTTACAGTGGTCCCTGGGCAGTATATCGTTATTTAAAGTGGGCCCTGGGCAGTATATCATTAATGACAGTGGGCCCTGTGTAGTATATCATTATTTACAGTAATCCCTGGACAGTATAACATTATTTACAGTGGGCCCTGGGTAGTATATTATTTACAGTAAGCCCTGGACAGTAAATCATTATTTACAGTGGTCCCTGGGCAGTATATCACTATTTACAGTGTTCCCTGGGTAGAATATCTTTATTTGCAGTGGTTCCTGGCTGTATATCGTTATTTACAGAGGTCCCTGGGCAGTATATCACTATTTACAGTGTTCCCTGGGTAGAATATCTTTATTTGCAGTGGTTCCTGGCTGTATATCGTTATTTACAGTGTCCCTGGGCAGTATATCATTATCTAGTGGTCCCTGGGTAGTATATCATTGTCTACAGTGGGCCCTGGGAGGAATATCATTATTTACAGTGATCCCTGGGCATAATATAATTATTTTCATTGTCCCCTGGATAGTATAACATTATTTATAGTTGTCAGTGGAAGGATAATCATTATTTACAGTGGTCCCTGGGTACTATATCATTACTTATAGTGGGCCTTGGGTAAAATATAATTATTCACAGTGATCCCCGGATAGAAAATCATTATTTACAGTGTGCCATGGATTGCATATCATTATTTAGAGTGTCCCCGGGCAGTATATCATTATTTACAGTGATCTCTGGGCAGTATATCATTATTTACAGTGAACCCTGGATAGTATATCATTATTTATAGTGGTCCCTGCGCATAATATAATTATTTACATTGGTCCCTGGATAGTATAACATTATTTACGTTTGTCAGTGGGCAGTATAATCATTATTTGCAGTAGTCCCTGGGTAGTATATCATTGTTTAAAGTGGCCTCTGGATAGTATATCATTATTTACAGCGTGCCCTGGATTGTATACCATTATTAACAGTGGTCCCTGGGTAGAATATCATTATTTACAGTGATCCCTGGGCAGTATATCATTATTTATAGTGATCCCAGGGTAGAAAATCATTATTTACTGTGTGCCCTCTATTGTATATCTATTTACAGTGGTCCCTGGGTAGTATATCATTATTTGCAGTGGACCCTGGGCAGTATCGCATTATTTACAGTCATCCCTGGATAGAAAATAATTAATTTGCAGTGGTCCCGGGCATAATATAATTATTTACATTGGTCCCTGGATAGTATAATATTATTTACAGTTGTCAGTGAGGAGTATAATCATTATTTACAGTGGTCCCTGGGCAGTACATCATTATTTACAGTGATCCCTTGGCAGTATATCATTATTTACAGTGATCCCTGGGTAGTATATCATTATTTATAGTGTGCCCTGGAGAGTATATCATTATTTAGAGTGTGCTTTGGGTAGTATATCATTGTAAACAGTGTGGCCTGAATTGTATATCATTATTTACAGAGGTCCCTGCGCAGTACATCATTTTTTACAGTGGTCCCTGGGCAGTACATCATTATTTACAGTGATCTCTTGGCAGTATATCATGATTTACAGTGTTCCCTGGATAGATTATCATTATTTACAGTGTGCCCGGGACAGTATATAATTATTTACAGTGGTCCCTGGGCATAATATAATTATTTACATTGGTCCCTGGATATTATACATTATTTACAGTTGTCAGTGGGCAGTATAATCATTATGTACAGCGGACCCTGGGTAGTATATCATTAAATACAGTGTGCCCTGGATTTTATACCATTATTTACAGTGGTCATTGGGTAGTATGTCATTATTTACAGTGATCCCCGGGCAGTATATCATTATTTACAGTGGTCCCTGGGCAGTATATCATTATTTACAGTGATCCCTGGATAGAAAATCATTATTTACAGTGTGACCTGGGCATAATATAATTATTTACATTGGTCCCTCGATAGAAGAACATTATTTACAGTTTTCAGTGAGCTGTATAATCATTATTTGCAGTGGTTCCTGGGTAGTAGATCATTATTTACAGTGGTCCCAAGGGCAGTATGTCATTCTTTACAGTGATCCCTGTGCAGTTTAATCATTATTTACATTGGTCCGTGGGTAGAATATCATTATTTGCAGTGGTCCCTGGGCAATATACCATTATTTACAGTGGTCCGTTTGCAGTATATCATTATTTACAGTGGTCCCTGTGCAGTATGTCATTATTTACAGTGGACCCCTGGGCAGTATATGATTATTTACAGGGGTCCCTGGGCAGTATATCATTGTTTACAGTGATCCCTGGGCAGTATATCATTATTTACAGTGATCACTGGGCAGTATATCATTATTTACAGGGGGCCCTGGGTAGTATAACATTATTTACACTTGTCAGTGAGCTGTATAATCATTAGATACAGTGGTCACTGTGCAGTATATCATTATTTACAGTGGTCCATGTACAGTATATCATTGTTTACAGTGGTCCCTGGCCAGTATATCATTATATACAGTGATCCCTGTGCAGTATATCATTATTTATAGTGGCCCCTTTGCAGTATAGCATTATTTACAGTGGTCCCTGAGCAATATATCATTATTTGCAGTGGTCCCTGGATAGTATAACATTATTTACTGTTGTCAGTGAGTTGTATAATCATTATTTACAGTGGTCCCTGGGTAGTAGATCATTATTTACAGTGGTCCCAGGGCAGTATATCATTCTTTACAGTGATACCTGGGCAGTATATCATTATTTACAGTGGTCCCTTTGCAGTGTGTCATTATTTACAGTGAACCCTGGGCAGTATAGCATTATTTACAATTATCCCTGTGCAGTATGTCATTATTTACAGTGAACCCTGGGCAATATAGCATTATTTACAGTTATCCCTGTGTAGTATATCATTATTTACAGTGGTCCCTCTGCAGTATATCATTATTTACAGTGGCCCCTGGGTTGTGTATCATTATTTAGAGTGATGCCTCTTGCAGTATATCATTATTTACAGTGGTCCCTGGGTTGTACATCATTATTTACTGTGGGCCCTGGATTGTATATCATTATTTACAGTGGTTCCTGACAGTATATCAGTATTTACAGTGGGCCCTGGGCAATGTATCATTATTGACAGTGATCCCTGGGGAGAATATCATTATTTACAGTGGTCCCCGAGGAGAAAACCATTATTTACAGTGTGCCCTGGATTGAATATCATTATTTACAGTGATCCCTGGATAGAAAATCATTATTTACAGTGGTCACTCGGCATAATATAATTATTTACATTGGTCACTGGGTAGGATATCATTATTTACATCGGTCACAGGATAGGATAGCATTATTTACTGTGTGCCCTGGATTGCATATCATTATTTACAGTGTCCCTGGGCAGTATATCATTATTTACAGTGGTCCCTGGGCAGTATATCATTATTTACAGTGGTCCCAGGGCAGTATATCATTATTTACAGTGATCCCTGGGCAGCATAGAATTATTTTCAGTGATCCCTGTGCAGCATATCAATATTTACAGTGGACCCTGTGCAGTATATCATTATTTACAGTGGTTCCTGGGCAGTATACCGTTATTTACAGTGGTCCCTGTATATCATTATTTACAGTGATCCCTGGGTAGTATATCATTATTTACAGTGATCACTGGGCAGTATATCATTATTTACAGGGGGCCCTGGGTAGTATAACATTATTTACAGTTGTCAGTGAGCTGTATAATCATTAGATACAGTGGTCCCTGTGCAATATATCATTATTTACAGTGGTCCCTTTGCAGTATATCATTATTTACAGTGGTCCCTGGGCAGTATATCATTACTTACAGTGATCCCTGGGCAGTATGTCATTATTCACAGTGATCATTGGGCAGTATATCATTATTTACCGTGATACGTGTGCAGTACACCATTATTTAAAGTGGTCCCTGTGCAGTATATCATTATTTACAGTGGTCGCTGTGTAGAATATCATTATTTACAGTGGTCCCTGGGCAGTACATCATTATTTGAAGTGGTCCCTGTGCAGTATATCATTATTTACAGTGATCCCTGGGCAGTATATCATTATTTACAGTGATGCCTGTGCAGTATATCATTATTTACAGTGATTACTGGGCAGTATATCATTATTTACAGTGGCCCCTTTGCAGTATATCAATATTTACAGTGGTCCCTGAGCAATATATTATTATTTGCAGTGGTCCCTGGATTGTATGCCATTATTTACAGTGGGCCCTGGATAGTATAACATTATTTACAGGTGTCCCTTTGCAGTATATCATTATTTACAGTGGTCCCTGTGCAGTATATCATTATTTACAGTGGTCCCTGGGAAGTGCATCATTATTTACAGTGATCTCTTGGCAGTATATCATGATTTACAGTGTTCCCTGGATAGATTATCATTATTTACAGTGTGCCCGGGACAGTATATCATTATTTACAGTGGTCCCTGGGCATAAAATAATTATTTACATTGGTCCCTGGATATTATATATTATTTACAGTTGTCAGTGGGCAGTATAATCATTATTTACAGCGGACCCTGGGTAGTATATCATTATATACAGTGTGCCCTGGATTTTATACCATTATTTACAGTGGTCATTGGGTAGTATGTCATTATTTACAGTGATCCCTGGGCAGTATATCATTATTTACAGTGATCCCTGGATAGAAAATCATTATTTACAGTGTGCCCTGGGCAATATATTATTATTTGCAGTGGTCCCTGGATTGTATGTCATTATTTACATTGGTCCCTGGATAGTATAATATTATTTACAGTTGTCAGTGAGCTGTATAATCATTATTTGCAGTGGTCCCTGGGTAGTAGATCATTATTTACAGTGGTCCCAGGGCAGTATATCATTCTTTACAGTGATCCCTGTGCAGTTTAATCATTATTTACATTGGTCCGTGCGTAGTACATCATTATTTATAGTTGTCCCTGGGTAGAATATCATTATTTACAGTGGTCCCTGGGCAATATGCCATTATTTACAGGTGTCCCTTTGCAGTATATCATTATTTACAGTGGTCCCTGTGCAGTATGTCATTATTTACAGTGGCCCCTGGGCAGTATATCATTATTTACAGGGGTCCCTGGGCAGTATATCAATATTTACAGTGATCCCTGGGCAGTGTATCATTATTTACAGTTATCCCTGGGTACTATATAATTATTTACAGTGGTCCCTGGGCAGTATATCATTATTTACAGTGGTCCCAGGGCAGTATATCATTATTTACAGTGATCCCTGGGCAGTATAGAATTATTTTCAGTGATCCCTGTGCAGTATATCAATATTTACAGTGGACCCTGTGCAGTATATCATTATTTACAGTGGACCCTGTATATCATTATTTACAGTGATCCCTGGGTAGTATATCATTATTTACAGTGATCCCTGGGTAGTATATCATTATTTACAGTGATCACTGGGCAGTATATCATTATTTACAGGGGGCCCTGGGTAGTATAACATTATTTACAGTTGTCAGTGAGCTGTATAATCATTAGATACAGTGGTCCCTGTGCAATATATCATTATTTACAGTGGTCCCTTTGCAGTATATCATTATTTACAGTGGTCCCTGGGCAGTATATCATTACTTACAGTGATCCCTGGGCAGTATATCATTATTTACAGTGATGCCTGTGCAGTATATCATTATTTACAGTGATTACTGGCAGTATATCATTATTTACAGTGGCCCCTTTGCAGTATATCAATATTTACAGTGGTCCCTGAGCAATATATTATTATTATTTGCAGTGGTCCCTGGATTGTATGTCATTATTTACAGTGGGCTCTGGATCGTATAACATTATTTACAGTTGTCAGTGAGCTGTATAATCATTATTTACAGTGGTCCCTGGGTAGTAGATCATTATTTACAGTGGTCCCTGGGTAGTAGATCATTATTTACAGTGGTCCCTGGGCAGTATATCATTATTTACAGTGGTCCCGGGACAGTATATCATTATTTACAGTGTGTCCTGGATAGTATTTCATTATTTACAGTGGTTGCTCGGCAGTATATCATTATTTACAGTGGTCCCTGTGCAGTATTTCATTATTTACTGTGGTCCATGTGCAGTATATCATGATTTACAGTGGTCCCTGGGTTGTACATCATTTTTTACTGTGGGCCCTGGATTGTATATCATTATTTACAGTGGTTCCTGACAGTATATCAGTATTTACAGTGGGCCCTGGGCAATGTATCATTATTGACAGTGATCCCTGGGGAGAATATCATTATTTACATTGGTCCCTGGGTAGTATGTCATTATTTACAGTGGTCCCTGTGCAGTATTTCATTATTTACTGTGGTCCATGTGCAGTATATCATGATTTACAGTGACCACTGGGTAGAAAATCATTATTTACAGTGTGTCCTGGATTGCATACCATTATTTACAGTTGTCCCTGTGTAGAATATCATAATTTACAGTAATCCCTGGACAGTATGTCATTATTTACAGTGATCACTGTGCATTATATAATTATTTAAATTGGTCCCTGGATAGTATAACATTATTTACAGTTGTCAGTGGGCAGTATTATCATTATTCACAGTGGTCCCTGAGTAGTGTATCAATATTTACAGTAGACACTGGGTGGAATATCATTATTTACAGTGGTCCCCGGGGAGTATATCAATATTTACTGTGGTCAATGGGCAGTATATCATTATTTAAAGTGATCCCTGGGCATTATATCATTATTTAAAGTGTTCATTGGGGAGCATCTCATTATATACAGTAGATCCCTGTGCAGTATATCATTATTTACAGTGGTCCCTGGGCAGTATATCATTATTTACAGTGATCACTGGGCAGTATATTATTATTTACAGTGGGCCCTGGGCAGTATATCCTTATACAGTGATCCCTGGGCAGTATATCAGTGTTTACAGTGATCCCTGTGCAGTATATCATTATTTACAGTGATCCCTGGGCAGTATATCATTATTTACAGTGATACAGGGCAGTATATCATTATTTTCAGTGGTCCCTTTGCAGTATATCATTATTTACAGTGGTCCCTGAGCAATCTATCATTATTTACTGTGGTCCCTGGGCAGTATATCATTATTTGCAGTGGCCCCTGGATTGTATGTCATTATATACAGTAGTCCCTGGGTAGAATATCATTATTTACAGTGATCCCTGGGCAGTATATCATTATTTACAGTGATCCCTGGGGAGAAAATCATTATTTACCGTTGCCCTGGATTGTATATCTGTTTACAGTGGTCCCTGGGTAGAAAATCATTATTTACAGTGGACCATGGGCATAAGATAATTATTTACATTTGTCCCTGGATTGTATACATTATTTACAGTTGTCAGTGGGCAGTATAATCATTATTTTCAGTGGACCCTGGATAGAAAATCATTATTTACAGTGGACCATGGGCATAATATAATTATTTACATACGTCCCTGGATAGTACATCATTATTTACCCTGGTCTCTGGGCAGTGTATCATTATTCACAGTGATCCCCGTGTAGAAAATCGTTATGTACAGTGTGCCCTGTATTGCATATCATTATTTACAGTGTTCCTTGGCAGTATATCATTATTTACAGTGATACCTGTGTAGTATATCATTATTTACAGTGAACCCTGGATAGTATATCATTATTTACAGTGGGCCCTGGGTGGATTATCATTATTTACAGTGGTCCCCGGGGTGTATATCATTATTTACAGTGGTCAATGGGCAGTATATCATTATTTATAGTATTCCCTGGGCAGTATATCATTATTTACAGTGGTCACTGGGGTGAATCCCATTTTTTACTGTGGTCCCTGGGCATTATATAATTATTTACATTGGTCCCTGGATAGTATATCATTATTTATAGTTGTCAGTGAGCAGTATAATCATTGTTTACAGTGGTCACTGGGTAGTATATCATTATGTACAGTGGTCCCTGGGCAGTATATCATTATTTACAGTGGTCACTGGGCAGTATATCATTATTTACAGTGGTCCCTGGGCAGTATATCATTATTTACAGTGGTCTCTGGGCAGTATATCATTATTTACAGTGGTCCCTGGAGTATATCATTATTTACAGTGGTCCCTGGGTAGAATATCATTATTCACAGTGATCACTGAGTAGAAAATCATTATTTACATAGAACATAGAACGATACAGCGCAGTACAGGCCCTTCGGCCCTCTATGTTGCACCGACATGGAAAAAAAAACTAAAGGCCATCTAACCTACACTATGCCCTTATCATCCATATGCTTATCCAATAAACTTTTAAATGCCCTCAATGTTGGCGAGTTCACTACTGTTGCAGGTAGGGCATTCCACGGCCTCACCACTCTGCGTAAAAAATCCTCTCTGACCTCTGTCCTACATCTATTACCCCTCAATTTAAGGCTATGTCCCCTCGTGCTAGCCACCCCCATCCGCGGGAGAAGGCTCTCGCTGTCCACCCTATCTAACCCTCTGATCATTTTGTATGCCTCTATTAAGTCACCTCTTAACCTTCTTCTCTCTAACGAAAACAACCTCAAGTCCATCAGCCTTTCCTCATAAGATTTTCCCTCCATACCAGGCAACATCCTGGTAAATCTCCTCTGCACCCGTTCCAAAGCTTCCACGTCCTTCCTATAATGAGGCGACCAGAACTGTACGCAATACTCCAAATGCGGCCGTACTAGAGTTTTGTACAACTGCAACATGACCTCATGGCTCCGGAACTCAATCCCTCTACCAATAAAGGCCAACACACCATAGGCCTTCTTCACAACCCTATCAACCTGGGTGGCAACTTTCAGGGATCTATGTACATGGACACCGAGATCCCTCTGCTAATCCACACTACCAAGAATTTTACCATTAGCCAAATATTCCGCATTCCTGTTATTCTTTCCAAAGTGAATCACCTCACACTTCTCCACATTAAACTCCATTTGCCACCTCTCAGCCCAGCACTGCAGCTTATCTATGTCCCTCTGTAACCTGCAACATCCTTCCGCACTGTCTACAACTCCACCGACTTTAGTGTCGTCTGCAAATTTACTCACCCATCCTTCTGCGCCCTCCTCTAGGTCATTTATAAAAATGACAAACAGCAACGGCCCCAGAACAGATCCTTGTGGTACGCCACTCGTAACTGAACTCCATTCTGAACATTTCCCATCAACTACCACTCGCTGTCTTCTTTCAACTAGCCAATTTCTGATCCACATCTCTAAATAACCCTCAATCCCCAGCCTCCGTATTTTCTGCAATAGCCGACCGTGGGGAACCTTATCAAACGCTTTACTGAAATCCATATACACCACATCAACTGCTCTACCCTCGTCTACCTGTTCAGTCACCTTCTCAAAGAACTCGATAAGGTTTGTGAGGCATGACCTACCCTTCACAAAACCATGCTGACTGTCCCTCATCATATTATTCCTATCTAGATGATTATAAATCGTATCTTTTATAATCCTCTCCAAGACCTTACCCATCACAGACGTTAGGCTCACCGGCCTATAGTTACTGGGATTATCTCTACTCCCCTTCTTGAACAAAGGGACCACATTTGCTATCCTCCAGTCCTCTGGCACTATTCCTGTAGCCAATGATGACCTAAAAATCAAAGCCAAAGGCTCAGCAATCTCTTCCCTGGCTTCCCAGAGAATCCTAGGATAAATCCCATCCGGCCCCGGGGACTTATCTATTTTCACCTTGTCCAGAAGTGGCTAAGGTAAATATTGGTCCTTTAGAGGATGAGAAGGGAGTTTTAATAATGGGAAATGAGGAAATGGCTGAGGAACTGAACAGGTTTTTTGGGTCGGTCTTCACAGTGGAAGACACAAATAACATGCCAGCGACTGATAGAAATGAGGCTATGACAGGTGAGGACCTTGAGAGGATTGTTATCACTAAGGAGGGAGTGATGGGCAAGCTAATGGGGCTAAAGGTAGACAAGTCTCCTGGCCCTGATGGAATGCATCCCAGAATGCTAAAAGAGATGGCTAGGGAAATTGCAGATGCACTAGTGATAATTTACCGAAATTCACTAGACTCTGGGGTGGTCCCGGTGGATTGGAAATTAGCAAACGTGACGCCACTGTTTAAAAAAAGGAGGTAGGCAGAAAGCAGGAAATTATAGGCCAGTGAGTTTAACTTCGGTAATAGGGAAGATGCTGGAATCTATCATCAAGGAAGAAATTGCGAGGCATCTGGATAGAAATTGTCCCATTGGGCAGACGCAGCATGGGTTCGTTAAAGGCAGGTCATGCCTAACTAATTTAGTGGAATTTTTTGAGGACATTACCAGTGCAGTAGATAACGGGGAGCCGATGGATGTGGTATATCTGGATTTCCAGAAAGCCTTTGACAAGGTGCCACACAAAAGGTTGCTGCATAAGATAAAGATGCATGGCATTAAGGGTAAAGTAGTAGCATGGATAGAGGATTGGTTAATTAATAGAAAGCAAAGAGTTGGGATAAATGGGTGTTTCTCTGGTTGGCAATCAGTAGCTAGTGGTGTCCCTCAGGGATCCGTGTTGGGCCCACAATTGTTCACAATTTACATTGATGATTTGGAGTTGGGGACCAAGGGCAATGTGTCCAAGTTTGCAGATGACACTAAGATGAGTGGTAAAGCGAAAAGTGCAGAGGATACTGGAAGTCTGCAGAGGGATTTGGATAGGTTAAGTGAATGGGCTCGGGTCTGGCAGATGGAATACAATGTTGACAAATGTGAGGTTATCCATTTTGGTAGGAATAACAGCAAACGGGATTATTATTTAAACGATAAAATATTAAAGCATGCCGCTGTTCAGAGAGACTTGGGTGTGCTAGTGCATGAGTCACAGAAGGTTGGTTTACAAGTGCAACAGGTGATTAAGAAGGCAAATGGAATTTTGTCCTTCATTGCTAGAGGGATGGAGTTTAAGACTAGGGAGGTTATGTTGCAATTGTATAAGGTGTTAGTGCGGCCACACCTGGAGTATTGTGTTCAGTTTTGGTCTCCTTACTTGAGAAAGGACGTACTGGCACTGGAGGGTGTGCAGAGGAGATTCACTAGGTTAATCCCAGAGCTGAAGGGGTTGGATTATGAGGAGAGGTTGAGTAGTCTGGGACTGTACTCGTTGGAATTTAGAAGGATGAGGGGGGATCTTATAGAAACATTTAAAATTATGAAGGGAATAGATAGGATAGATGCAGGCAGGTTGTTTCCACTGGCGGGTGACAGCAGAACTAGGGGGCATAGCCTCAAAATAAGGGGAAGTAGATTTAGGACTGAGTTTAGGAGGAACTTCTTCACCCAAAGGGTTGTGAATCTATGGAATTCCTTGCCCAGTGAAGCAGTTGAGGCTCCTTCATTACATGTTTTTAAGGTAAAGATAGATAGTTTTTTGAAGAATAAAGGGATTAAGGGTTATGGTGTTCGGGCCGGAAAGTGGAGCTGAGTCCACAAAAGATCAGCCATGATCTAATTGAATGGCGGAGCAGGCTCGAGGGGCCAGATGGCCTACTCCTGCTCCTAGTTCTTATGTTCTTATGTAATTGCCAACACTTCTTCCCTACGCACCTCAATGCCATCTATTCTAATAGCCTGGGTCTCAGCATTCTCCTCCACAATATTATCTTTTTCTTGAGTGAATACTGACGAAAAGCATTCATTTAGTATCTCGCTTATCTCCTCAGCCTCCACACACAACTTCCCACCACTGTCCTTGACTGGCCCTACTCTTACCCTAGTCATTCTTTTATTCCTGACATACCTATAGAAAGGTTTTGGGTTTTCCTTGATCCTACCTGCCAAAGACTTCTCATGTCCCCTCCTTGCTCGTCTCAGCTCTCTCTTTAGATACTTCCTCGCTTCCTTGTAACTATCAAGCGCCCCAACTGAAACTTCATGCCTCATCTTCACATAGGCCTCCTTCTTCCTCTTAACAAGAAATTCCACTTCTTTGGTAAACCACGG
Organism: Scyliorhinus canicula; assembly: GCF_902713615.1. Taxonomy (NCBI): domain Eukaryota; kingdom Metazoa; phylum Chordata; class Chondrichthyes; order Carcharhiniformes; family Scyliorhinidae; genus Scyliorhinus; species Scyliorhinus canicula. The sequence goes on from NW_024055678.1 coordinate 13,032, forward strand.
TTCCCTCGCTCGACCCCTTCCTCCCTGCCTGACTGGTACGTACTTATCAAGAACATGCAATAGCTGTTCCTTGAACAAGCTCCACATATCCAGTGTGCCCAACCCTTGCAGCCTACTTCTCCAACCAACACATCCTAAGTCATGTCTAATGGCATCATAATTGCCCTTCCCCCAGCTATAACTCTTGCCCTGCGGGGTATACTTATCCCTTTCCATCACTAACGTAATGGTCACCGAATTGTGGTCACTGTTTCCAAAGTGCTCACCTATCTCCAGATCTAACACCTGGCCTGGTTCATTACCCAAAACCAAATCCAATGTGGCCTCGCCTCTTGTTGGCCTGTCAACTTATTGTGTCAGGAAACCCTCCTGCATACATTGTACAAAGAACGACTCATCTAATGTACTCGAACTATATCTTTTCCAGTCAATATTTGGAAAGTTAAAGTCTCCCATAACAACTACCCTGTTACTTTCGCTCTTTTCCAGAATCATCTTCGCCATCATTTCCTCTACATCCCTAGAACTATTAGGTGGCCTATAGAAAACTCCCAACAGGGTGACCTCTCCTTTCCTGTTTCTAACCTCAGCCCATACTACCTCGGAAGAAGAGCCCCCATCTAGCATCCTTTCCGCCACCGTAATACTGTCCTTGACTAGCAGCGCCACACCTCCCCCTCTTTTGCCCCCTTCTCTGAGCTTACTAAAACACCTAAACCCCGGGACCTGCAACAACCATTCCTGTCCCTGCTCTATCCATGTCTGAAATGGCCACAACATCGAAGTCCCAGGTACCCACCCATTGCGGCACAAGTGCGGTATTGTGTGAAGCAAATAATGGCGTGATGGGAAAACTAGTCAAGTCTTCTTGGTACAATTAAATTTAAACTGACTTCGCATTACCTAAGGCACGAATACTAGCAGGCCAAGGTCAACTTGACTTGGGAACTGGGTGACTCTGAAACTCTAAGATAAGACGTGTGCGTCAAGAGTCTAGAAGCAGTCTCAATACATACCAAGCTGCAAAACTGTCTCTTCCTGTACGTAAACAAATTTGTCCTTTTCTTAAAACAAAGTCATGATAATGATATGAGACCCCATTCCCCTAAAGGTCAGCAAGGTGACGCCATTGTAACGATTATTACTTATGTTTTACTTTCGATCAAATTCCTGACCAAGTTGTATTCATGTTATCTTGATCCTATAATGTATAAAAATCGCCTTCTTTTTCTGGGACGGACTCAGCAGTTTGTAATTGACTGCTTTCCGACTTCAAGTCTCAGCCATTACTGCTAGCAGTCAGTTCTAATTCAGAAATAAAGTTCAGTTTTGATTACCTAATGAATCATGTTTGCATTTTTCTATCACAGTCCGGAAGCGGGGAAAATATTGACTACGACATTTGGCGCTGCGAGAAAAAATCCAATATCCTGAAGTGAGCTTCCACGAGGGACTGAGAAAAAATGATCAAAGCCACGACCGGAGTAAAGAGACAGACGCCGGCACAAGGTAAGATTGACCTTGGTCTCTCTCTCTCTCTCGGATCTGTGCTGCGACCCCTCATCCCTGACGGAAGTAACTAAACAGGTGACGGTTCTCGAATCTAAATTTGACTGTGAGTACATTTATTTGTGTAATTAGCCGCAGGTCAGGGACCTCGTTGATCTCGTTTTCCATCCGGATCAGATTTATAGAGGCTGTCAATAAATTTGGGTCAGGGACCCTTTGATTAAGTTTTGGGGTCAGGGACCCTGTCAATAATTTTTTGGGGTCAGTGACCCTGTCAGTAATTTTTTGGGGTCGGGGACCCTCCAATTTGATTTGGTACCAGAAAATATTTTAAAAGCCTTTTTTGCCAGGGGCACATTTTACTGACATTATGCGACAAACTTTAGACAAAACTAGCGGCAATTCCCCTCTATTTTTCATGTGTTTAGAAAAACCCTTCTCAAGAACGTAATATTCGAAGTTTGGCTGCAGCCCTGTTTTAAACAATAAATTAGGTAACGATATCTGGCCACTAGGTAACACAGGGAACTTGGAACTTTGACAATAGCATTGATGCAGAAAAAAAAGCAATCTGGAAAAAAAAATGCCGGTTTCAAATTGTTTAATTTTACAGTGGGAAAAAAAACAGTCCACTTAACGCAACGACCAATCACTTTTAATGAGTTTGAGAGATAACACCCGCAAAAAAGGGATTAATGAGTGTGTGAATGGTAAAGCGAAAGATTGGGAGACTTTAAAATTGTAATGTGAGCTTTGGGATAGAAAACAGTCAAAACACTAAAAAAGCAATCTGGCAATAACAAACCTCCTGTTAGCAGGAAATGGGACTGGCCAATCAGATTATAGGAAAGGAGGATCCTCCCAGATGCTCTGGCATGCCGATGTTCCCATATTTAGGCGATACGGAAGACGAGGAGGATTTGAACCCTGGACCCAAACTCATTCTGCGCTCCCCCATCCTACAATTCCACTGCCCCAAGTCCTGACTCTCACTTCTGATCCCATTACCAATGAAACTCCCGCTAACATATCACCCTTAGCGACACACACTCGGTCACAGACGCAAGCTGTAAATATCGAACAACCCTTCTCTACGGAAGACATGATAATTGACTAATAGGTGTTGATTAAACGATCCACAATAAGGGAATTATAGAAGTGAAGTTAATGAGTTACCAATTTAGAAGCATGCTGGCAATCATGACTAAAGTTTAACATTGCTTTTGAACAAAATTTAGTAGATCAGATGATGTTAACTAACTACTGCTTGGAATGTTGTACTGGCCTTATTATGATAACAAGTGGTTCTTCTAAAGGACAACAAAATGCGTACTCGAATTGTGTTTAAACTAATGGCAAAACATTCATAATTCAAATTGCAAATGTTCCCAAAGTTGTTCAGTTCACACTATATCAGTTTAAAAGAAAGTAACTTTACAAATAAGAGTAATTGAAATATGAATAAATTTTTAGATTTCGTGAAAAGACGTAAATGGCATCACGCCAAGTTCTCCGCCCCTTAGATTATGCAGGAAACATTAACCATTTCAGCAGACAGTTGGTCTTTTCTGAATTGACAAGAATAGCTAATGCCTCTAAAATTAACCAGTGCAAATTGACTTAAATGGAATAACACAGACAAAGTTTACGAAGGAGAATGAAACATTTTTGTTCAAAATTTGTCCCCAGGGACAAGGGCTGAATCCAAGAGAGAGAAAGAGAGACAGAGGAAGAGATTGAAGGAGAGAGAGAGCCAGCGACAGAAACAGGAACTGTTAGAGAGAGCGAAAGAGAGCGAGTCAGGGAGAGGCAGAGATGGAGAGGTAGGCAGATAAAGAGAAAGAGCAACAAGAGTTCCAAAGACAGATAGAGTTATGTAGAGAGGGAGAGAGATAGATAAGAGAGAGAGGGAAAGAATTCATATTTCATTTTTCAGACTTTGACTTTAAAAATTATGTTTCAAGCTGTGATTATTTGAAAGAGGTAAAGAGATATCGATGCCAACATGGTCCTTGTTATTACCTGAAACCTCCGCGATAAAAGGTTCCCGTTAGCTTTGTAAGGCGGGTGACACAGAATCTTTACGGTGTCACCTTCGAGCTGTTAATTGGTTTGCATGGAGCACGATTACTCTGTGATTTAAATTATAATCTCCTGCAGATGCCGATAACTCTGCTTAACAACACATAAACAGGGCAAAAGGCGTGCGTACCCTGATATAAGACATCACACACGTAACTTCCTTAATCAATTGTTAAAAGTGTAATCGGAAGGACCATCTAGCATCAGACAAAGGGTGCAATGGGTAAAATTTTAGATACAACTTTTTAAGATGGCAGCGTACTGCAAACGCTGTGTGAACAATACTGGGGGGAACTAAAGACCTATCAACAGTGATAGAAGCTCAACAAGTGATTTGGGAAAATAATAGGGGGTCAACTGCTAAAAAATTAGTTGCTCTATGGGGGGAATATTGTCCAAAATTGAAGGATGCTTCCTTGTTAGCCAGCTGGCAGGAAAATAATTAAAATTGGGTATAGAATTGACAGGTCTTGAAAATGGAATGCGCATTTTTCATTTCATTTTTCATATGGAAAAGAACCAAGTTAGGCTAGCCACCTTGATTAGAAAGTTGCTAAAACACTCCATTAGTTTTTGTTCAGGAATATCTGAGGATGACAAATCTCCCAAAATGAAAAAAGGGGAGCAAAGGCAATACAAGATTAAGATTAGGAAGTTAACAATGGATTATTGTCTAAAATAACTTCAGATCGTTTCAGGCTGTCCAGATAGACTCGGTGGTGGTTCAGTTTATTTGAAATAAAAATAAATAATAAACATCCAATAATGTCTCTTTCCAAAAAACTGGTTAAATAGCAAACATTGAACATTGACTGAAATATGTCCTACTCATAGCCCTCTCCCAGGAAGGATGTACCTTAACTAGCGACACGTGACATTGTTAGGCAGACAGACACTGCAAATTCGGAGCGGTAATACATTGCATTGATAATGGTATGTTTATAGAACTGTCTCAAATACGAGGTCACCAGCTGCAGAATTTAATAACTTCTGTGCCTGCGCCTGATTGCTCTGTGTTCTATGCTGGCAGCTAACGTTAACCCTGAGTACCACTGTTCAAAAAATAAAAATCTAAAAACTGCAGGAAGTGTTACAAAAGATTAATGACACTTGGGCACAGCTATTAAAACACCCGATAGAGTCCAGATGAGAGAATATAGTGACCCAAGCCTTGATAACGGCATTACTATATCACCTATCCCGCAGGCCCAGCTTCGAAACTTTCCCCTATTCACTACTCCACAGTGGTGGTCGATTGATTTTGATCCCTCACACTTTTCACCTCCCTTAGGTATTCCCAATCCACATGTCACTCTTCGCTACGATCATACAGTAACCTCGCACGATTTCGAGAGCATTTACCAAGACAAAAGAAGGGTCTGCCTTTCTTGTCTGAGGCACTTTAGAATATTTTAAACGCACATTTGTCCACATTGGCACACCGCACCATCATCATTCAACCCAATCTACGACTCCTGAACTAGCCGCAGATTTATGGGCAGCCTCCAAACATGAAGTTGGTCTCACTAATGTCCCTCGTGTTGTTATGAGAGTCAAACCTGATATGCCCTTACCGTCAATTTCACAGTACCCTTTGCGGCCCGAGGCTGCAGAAGGAGTCTCGGTCATGATTCAATCGTTCCTTCAACAGGGAATTTTGATACTGTGCCAATCGCCCTGTAATACCCCGATTCTTCCAGTTCCAAAGATAGGTAGACCATCCGAATGGCGTTTAGTCCAAGACCTCCGGCTTATTCATCAGATAGTTGAACCCTTACATCCTATTGTCCTGAATCCTGCGACAATCCTTAGCAATGTCCCACCGGAAGAGGCTATTTTTACCCTTGTTGATTTGCAACATGCCTTTTTTGCGATACCCCTCGCCCCTGAATCACAGTATTTGTTTGCCGTTTCATTTAAGGGAATGCAATACACTTGGACTAGGCTTCCACAGGGCTTCATTCATTCTCCAACCCTTTTCTCGCAGGCATTGCACTCCCAGTTAGCGACATTAGCACCTCCTGGTGGCTCCACCATCATTCAATATGTTGATGACTTACTCCTTGCCAGCCCTGATTTCATCGCTAACCAGCGTGACACCTTTTACCTGCTCATCCGTCTCCATTCATGGGGATATGTGATCCCGCCCGCTAAAGTTCATAAAGGCCAACCACAAGGTCAAATTTTTGGGTGTCCTAATAAATGCTACTGATCGCTCCCTTACTCAGGAACGCATTACTCCTATACTGCAGACCCCATTTCCTACATCGCCCGAGAAGGTGCGAGCCTTTTTAGGATTAGTGAACTTTTGCAGACAATGGATTCCGAATGTTACTGTACATACTAAAGAATTAACTCCGTACTCCTCTCAAAATGCTCCTCTTAAGTTTGAACTAACTGATTCAGCAAAGCAATCTTTTATTACCCTGAAAAATGCCCTGGCTACCGCCCCAGCACTAGGACAACCTATGTATGACAGACCCTTTCAGCTGTACGTTAATGTTCTTGATCAATGTGCCACTGGTGTTCTTACACAAGAACACGGTGACCAGCGTAGTCCGGTCGCCTACTATTCTACTAAATTAGATCCTGCAGCTTGCGGTCTACCTCCCTGCACCCAAATTCTTACTGCTGTCCATTTGTTAGTCCAGGCAGCCTCTAATCTAACCCTTCACCAACCAGTACAAGTGCATACTTCACACTCTATCGTGGCTCTCCTAACGTCTCAGCAAACCCAGCATCTGACTCAAGCGCGCTTGAGCCGCTATGAGGTTTCACTATTGCAAAACCCCTACCTCTCTTTTCATTATTGTTCAACCTTAAGTCCTGCTGTGTTCCTTGAACAGCCTCCCGATAACCTTGAAGACCCACCGCACGATTATTTGCTTCGGAACCACTTCCTTACCGCACCTCGCCCGGATTTAACAGACAGGCCTATTGATAATCCAGATCTAATTTTTTATGTTGATGGCAGTTCTTCCATTTCCCCATTTGGTGTCCCACAGTCGGGATATGCCATGGTAACCGACACTGACGGGCAGGAAGCAGCAGCCTTCCAGACCCCTGTCTCTGCACAAAAAGCCGAGCTATTCGCCCTTACTCAAGCATGTATTTTGGCCACAGACAAAAGTACTAATGTTTACACTGATTCTAGATATGCCTTTGGCGTGTCCCCATGATTTCGGCCGCCTCTGGCAACAGCGAGGTTTTCTCACCTCTGTGGGAATTCCCATTCAAAATGCTCTTTGGGTTAAAAATCTCCTCGATGCTATTCAGCTTCCCCGTCAATTGGCAGTTATTAAATGTGTTGCGCACACGAAGGGTGACACTCCTGTTCAATTAGGAAATGCCCGTGCTGATTCAGCTGCTAAAGCTGCAGCTTCATCAACCTCTTTAATTGTTCCCAATGGGGCTAATCAGGCTCTAAACCAGGTACCTGCATTACGGACGAAGGGCATACCAGAGATAGCTGAAGTTCAAAGTTTGCAGAGGGACGCCTCTGATTCTGAGCGAACACTATGGAAGTCAATGGGGTGTTCGCACTCCTTGACACGAGACCTCTGGCTGACTCCAGTTGGTCAAGTTTGTATTCCGAATTCTTTATTGCTGTTACTTGTTGATTATTTGCATTCTTGTACCCATCTTGGCAAGGAGGGAGTGGTACAGCTACTCCTAAAAACTTGGTGGCACCCAGATTTGAATACAGCAGCGCAAACGCGGCTGGATCGATGCGTCATTTGCATGAAACATAATAAGGGTAAAGGTATTAAATGCCCTCCGGGAACCACTCCCTTGCCAGATGGCCCTTTCGCTTGTATACAGCTTGATTTTATTGAATTGCCAAAAGCACAGTGCTATAAATATTGTTTAGTAATAATCGATGTGTTTAGTAAATGGATTGAAGCATTCCCCACCACTAATTGTACGGCACATACAGTAGTAAAGTTGTTGTTAACGGAAGTCATTCCTCGTATTGGGGTACCCAAAATGGTGAGCTCAGACAATGGACCACGTTTTATAGCTCGGATCAATACTGAATTGTGCAAAGCCCTTGTAATTAAACAGCAACTGCACTGCGCGTATCACCCGCAGGCAGCAGGAATTCTGGAAAGAGCCAACGGGACTTTAAAAGAAAAATTATGTAAATTAACTGAAGAAACTGGGTTAAATTGGCTAAAAGTATAACCCTTGGCACTGTTTCACATGCGAGTGACTCCCCATTCGCGGACCGGACTGTCAGCTGCAGAGATAGTCTATGGTCGGCCAATGAGGACTCCCTGGGATGTCCATGAAAAACCACTAGAGGGAGTAGACCTCCATGTGATGGGGGAACAAATGCAGAACTATTTGATGCAATTAACATTTTCTTTGAAGTTTCTTCGCTCACAGGTAAAACAGGCACATCTCCCAGTAACGACAGGGACAGCCGTCCCTCGATATCCAGTGGTCAAACCCGGAGACCTCGTGTTGGTAGAAAAACTGGGACAGAAAGAAACTAGAACAACGCTGGAGCGAACCCTTCCTCGTATTACTGACGACGCCAACTTCGGTCAAACTTGAAGGACGTTCAAGTTGGTTACATCTATCCGATTGCAAGAAGATAGTCTCCAACCCAGACAAGAACACAGGATGAAGATCTTCAGTATAATTTTTGGACTATCTGGACTACTTAGCCTTAATGGCCGCTCGGTAGTAAAAAAACGAACTAAACGGAACCTGCCTTCCAATACCTATTTACATATGTCATACCCCAAATGCGTCACCTACCCACCCTTAAGCACTCCCCCTCGCGAGCAAAAAGAACAATTTCTAAAACGGAACGGACAAGGCATGAACGAACTGATCTACATGGCCTCAGCATTGTAATATCTGGCAAACGTAATGGCAACAGAAGCCAGGGACACTGGACAGGCACTGGCCGAGGTCTCAGCTGAGCTAGTGGCTGTCCGGACCGTGGCATTACAAAATCGACTGGCTTTGGATTATCTGTTAGCCTCGCAGGGAGGAACGTGCGCTATCATAGGCCAAGAGTGCTGTACTTACATTCCAGATGGCTCTGAAAATATCACTAACCTGGCCGACCATATTAAGAAACAGGTTGCTCAAATTCAAGAGATTGGCAGTGAATTTCACAACTGTAACCCGCCGGGTTGGCTAGGGTGGTTGGATCATGGATTATTCGACTGGATCTTAAAGACCTTTATTCTACTACTACTAATGCTACTAGGGATAGGATTGTTTGCCTGCTTGTGCAAATGCATTTTCAAACGAATCGTGGATATACCTATCCCGATAACACCCCCACCCTGATATCACCGCCTCCCCGATATCACCATCCCCCCGATATCACCCCAACACCGATATCACCCGCTCCCCGATATCAGCCCCACCCAGATATCACCCCCACCCCGGATATCACCCACACCCCCGATATCACCCCCACCCTATTTAGCTGGTTGTCATGATATGACAAAAGGGGGGAGTGCGGTATTGTGTGAAGAAAATAATGGCATGATGGGAAAACTAGTCAAGTCTTGGGGACTGGGTGATATCGGGGTGGGGGTTATGTCGGGGAAGGGTGATATCGGGGTGGGGATCATATCGGAGTGGGGGTGATATCTGGTAGGGAGTGATATCGGGGTGGGGGTGATGTCGGGGAGGGGGGATATCGGGGTGGGGGTCATATCGGAGTGGGGTGATATCTGGTAGGGAGTGATATCGGGGTGGGGGTGATGTCTGGTAGGGAGTGATATCGGGGTGGGGGTGATGTTGGGGGGGGGGGTGATATTGGGTATGGGGTGATATCGGGTATGGGGTGATATCGGGGAGGGGGTGATATTGGGTATGGGGTGATATCGGGGAGGGGGTGATATCGGGGAGGGGGTGATATTGGGTATGGGGTGATATCGGGGAGGGGGGATATCGGGGAGGGAGTGATATCGGGGAGGCGGTCATATCGGAGAGGGAGTGATATCGGCGTGGGGTGTGATATCGGGTTGGGGTGATATCAGAGATGTGGGGTGATATCGGGGAGGGGGATATCGAGGGGCAGGGTGATATCGGGGTGGGGGTGATATCGGGGGTGTGGGTGATATCCGGGGTGGGGGTGATATCTGGGTGGGGCTGATATTGGGGAGCGGGTGATATCGGGGTTGGGGTGATATCGGGGGGATGGTGATATCGGGGAGGCGGTGATATCAGTGTGGGGGTGTTATCAGGGAGGTGGTGATATCGGGGGAGAGGGTGATATCGGGGAGGGGGTGATATCGGGGTGAGGGTGATATCGGGGAGGGGGTGATATCGGAAAGGGGGTGATATCGGGGAGGGGGTGATATCGGGGAAGTGGTGATATCGGGAGTGGTTGATATCGGGGTGGGGGTGATATCGGGGAGGGGTGATATCGGGGACTGGGTGATATCAGGGTGGGGGTGATATCGGGGTGGAGGTCATATCGGAGTGGGGGTGATATCGGGGAGGGGGTGATGTATCGTGGGGTGATATCAGGGGTGGGGGTGATATCGGGGAGGGGGTGATATCGGAGTGGGGGTGATATCAGGGAGGGGTTGACATCGGGGTGGGGGTGATATCGGGGAGGGCTGATATCGGGGTGGGGGTGATATCGGGGAAGGGTGATATCGGGTATGGGGTGATATCGGGGAGGGGGGTGATATCGGGGTGGAGTGATATCAGGGAGGTGTGATATCGGGGAGGGGATATCGGGGGGCAGGGTGATATCGGGGTGGGGGTGATATTGGGGGTGTGGGAGATACCCGGGGTCGGGGATATATCGGGGTGTGGATGATATCGGGGAGGGGGTTTAATCGGGGTGGGGGTGATATCGGGTAGGGATGATATCATGGAGGGGTGATGCCGTGGAGGGGGATATCGGGGAGGCGTAAAATCGGGGAGGGGGTGATATCGGGGGGGGGGGGGCGATATGGGGGAGGGGGAGATATCGGGGGAGGGGGTGATATAGGGGTGGGGGTTATGTCGGGGAAGGGTGATATCGGGGTGGGGATCATATCGGAGTGGGGGTGATATCTGGTAGGGAGTGATATCGGGGTGGGGGTGATGTCGGGGAGGGGGTGATATCGGGGTGGGGGTCATATCGGAGTGGGGGTGATATCTGGTAGGGAGTGATATCGGGGTGGGGGTGATGTCGGGGAGGGGGTGATATTGGGTATGGGGTGATATCGGGGAGGGGGTGATATCGGGGTGGGGTGATATCGGGTAGGGGGGATATCGGGGAGGGAGTGATATCGGGGAGGCGGTCATATCGGGGAGGGAGTGATAGCGGCGTGGGGGGTGATATCGGGTTGGGGTGATATCAGGGGTGGGGGTGATATCGGGGAGGGGGCTATCGAGGGGCAGGGTGATATCGGGGTGGGGGTGATATCGAGGGTGTGGGTGATATCCGGGGTGGGGGTGATATCTGGGTGCGACTGATATCGGGGAGCAGGTCATATCGGGATTGGGGTGATATCGGGGGGATGGTGATATCGGTGAGGCGGTGATATCGGGGCGGGAGTGATATCGGGGAGGGGGTGATATCGGGGAGGGGTGATATCGGGTTGGGGTGATATCATGGAGGGGTGATGTCATGGAGGGGGTGATTTCGGGGGGTTATCGTGGGGAGAGAGTGATATCGGGGAGGGGGTGATATCGGGGAGGGCGTTATAACGGGGTGAGTGTGATATCGGGGACGGGGTGATATCGGGGAGGGGGTGATATCGGGAGAGGGTGATATCGGGGTGGGGGTGATATCGGGGTGGGGTGATATTGGGGACTGGGTGATATCGGGAGAGGGTGATATCGGGGTGGGGGTGATATCGGGGTGGGGTGATATTGGGGAATGGGTGATATCGGAGTGGGGGTGATATCGGGGAGGGGTGGTATCAGGGTGGGGGTGATATCGTGGAGGGGTGATATTGTGGTATTGTGTGAAGCAAATAATGGCATGATGGGAAAACTAGTCATGTCTTCTTGGTACAATTGAATTTAAACCTAAGTCACAGATACAAAATACACAGATACAGCCGAGGTCAGCATGACCTGAGAACTGGGTGACTCTGACATTCTGAGATAAGGCTTGTTCGTTATGAACCTAGAAGCAGTCTCAATAAATACCAAGCTAAAAAGCGGTTTCTTCCTGTTCGTAAACAAATGTGTCTTGTTCTCAAAACAAAGACAAGATAATGATATGAAACTCCATTCCCCTTAAGGTCAGCAAGGTGACGCCATTGTAACGATTATTACTTTTTTTACTTTTGATTAAATTCCTGACCAAGTTCATGTTATCTTGATCCTATAATGTATAAGAATCGCCTTATTCTTCTGTACTACCGCAGACTTGGGTCGGACTCAGCAGTTTGTACTGACTGCCTTCCGACTTCAAAACCCTCAGCCATTACTGCAAGCAGTCAGTTCTAATTCAGAAATATAGTTCAGTTTTGCTTACCTAATGAATCATGTTTGTATTTCTCTTTCACAGTCAAGAAGCAGGGAAAATATTGAAATCGACAATATCAGGGTGGGGGTGATATCGGGGAGGGGTGATATCGGGGAGGGGTTGATATCGGGAAGGGGGTGATATAGTGGGAGGGGGTGATATCGGTGTGGGGGTGATGTCAGGGAGGGGTGATATCGGGGTGGGGATGATATCGGGGAGGGGGTGATATCGGGAAGGGAGTGATATCGGGGAGGGTGTGATATCGGGGTGGGGATGATATCGGGGAGGGGGTGATATCGGGAAGGGAGTGATATCGGGGAGTGGGTGATATCGGGTTGGGGTGATATCGGGGACGGGGTGATATCGGGGTGGGGGTGATGTCGGGCAGGGGATGATATCGGGGTGGGGATGATTTCGGGGTGGGGGTGATGTTGGGGAAGGGGTGATATCGGGGAGGGTGTGATATCGGGGTGGGGGTGTTATAGGGTTGGGGTGATATCAGGGGTGGGGGTGATATTGGTTATGGGGTGATATCGGGGAGGGGGAGATATCGGGGTGGGGTGATATCGGGGAGGGGGGATATCGGGGAGGGAGTGATATCGGGGAGGGGGTGATATCGGGGAGGGAGTGATATCGGGGTGGGTGTGATATTGGGGAAGGGGTGATATCGGGGGGGGGGGGTGTGATATCAGTGTGGGGGTGATATCGGGTTGGAATGATATCAGGGGTGGGGTGATATCGGGGAGGGGGGATATCGAGGTGCAGGGTGATATCGGGGTGGGGATGATATCGGGGGTGTGGGTGATATCCGGGGTGGGGGTGATATCTGGGTGGGGCTGATATCGTGGAGGGGGTGATATTGGGGTGTGGGTGATATCGGGTTGGGGTGATATCATGGAGGGGTGATGTCGGGGTGGTAGTGATATCGGGGGATGTTGATATCTGGGAGGCGGTGATATCAGGGTAGGGGTGTTATCGGGGTGTTGATATCGGGGGAGAGGGTGATACCTGGGAGGGGGTGATATCGGGGTGAGGGTGATATCGGGGAGGGGGTGATATCGGAAATGGGGTGATATCGGGGAGGGGGTGATATCGGGGAGGTGGTGATATCGGGAGTGGTTGATATCGTGGTGGGGGTGATATCAGGGCGGGGTGATATCTGGGACTGGGTGACATCGGGGTGGGGGTGATATCGGGGTGGAGGTCATATCGGAGTGGGGGTGATATCGGGGAGGGTTGATATCAGGGTGGGGGTGATATATCCTGGAGGGGTGATATCAGGGTGGGGGTGATATCGGGGAGGGGTGATATCGGAGTGGGGTGATATCAGAGAGGGATTGATATCGGGGTGGGGGTGATATCGGGGATGGGTGATATCGGGGTGGGGGTGATATCGGGGAGGGGGATATCGGGGGATTGGGTGATATCGGGGTGGGGGTGATGTCGGGGAGAGGGTGATATCGGGGTGGGAATGAATCGTGGAGTGGGTGATATTGGGAGTGGGATGTCGGGGAGGGGTGATATCGGGGAGGGGGTGATATCGGGGTGGGGGTGATGTCGGGGAGGGGGTGATGTCGGGGAGGGGGTGATATCGGGGGATTGTGTGATGTCGGGGAGGGGGTGATATCGGGGGATTGTGTGATGTCGGGATGGGGTGATGAGGGAGGGGGTGATATTGGGGAGGGGGTGATATCGGGGAGGGGGTGATATCGGGTTGGGGTGATATCATGGTGGGGTGATGTCATGGAGGGGGTGATATCGGGGAGGAGGTTATCGTGGGGAGAGGGTGATGTCGGGGAGGGGGTGATATCGGGGTGGGCGATATAACGGGTTGAGTGTGATATCGGGGACGGGGTGATGTCTGAAAGGGAGTGATATCGGGTAGGGGGTGATATAGGGGAGGGGGTGATATCGGGAGAGGGTGATATCGGGGTGGGGGTGATATCCGGGCGGGGTGATATTGGGGACTGGGTGATATCGGGGTGGGGGTGATATCGTGGTGTGGGTGATATCGGAGTGGGGGTGATAACGGGGAGGGGTGATATCAGGGTGGGGGTGATATCGTGGAGTGGTGATATTGTGATATTGTGTGAAGCAAATAATGGCATGATGGGAAAACTAGTCATGTCTTCTTGGTACAATTGAATTTAAACCTAAGTCACAGATACAAAATACACAGGTACAGCCGTGATCAGCATGACCTGAGAACTGGGTGACTCTGACATTCTGAGATAAGGCTTGTTCGTTATGAACCTAGAAGCAGTCTCAATAAATACCAAGCTAAAAAGCGGTCTCTTCCTGTTCGTAAACAAATGTGTCTTGTTCTTAAAACAAAGACAAGATAATGATATGAAACTCCATTGCCCGAAAGGTCAGCGAGGTGACGCCATTGTAACGATTATTACTTTTTTTTACTTTTGATTAAATTCCTGACCAAGTTCATGTAATCTTGATCCTATAATGTATAAGAATCGCCTTATTCTTCTGTACTACCGCAGACTTGGGACGGACTCAGCAGTTTGTACTGACTGCCTTCCGCCTTCAAAAGCCTCAGCAATTACTGCTAGCAGTCAGTTCTAATTCAGAAATAAAGTTCAGTTTTGCTTACCTAATGAATCATGTTTGTATTTCTCTATCACTGTAAAGAAGCAGGGAACATATTGAATACAACAATATCAGGGTGGGGGTGATATTGGGGAGGGGGTGATATCGGGGAGGGGGTGATATAGGGGAGGGGTGATATTGGGAAGGGGGTGATATCGGGGTGGGGATGATATCGGGGAGGGGGTGATATCGGGGTGGGGAGTGATATCGGGTTGGGGTGATATCGGGGACGGGGTGATATCGGGGTGGGGGTGATGTCGGGCAGGGGGTGATATCGGGGTGGGGATGATTACGGGGTGGGGGTGATATTGGGGAAGGGGTGATATCGGGGAGGGTGGGATATCGGGGTGGGGGTGATACCGGGTTAGGGTGATATCAGGGGTGGGGGTGATATCGGGGAGGGGGCTATCGTGGGGAGAGGGTGGTGTCGGGGTGGGGGTGATATCGGGGTGGGCGTTATAAAGGTGTGACTGTGATATCGGGGCGGGGTGATATCTGAAAGGGAGTGATATTGGGTAGGGGGTGATATCGGGGAGGGGGTGATATCGGGTGATATCGGGGTGGTGGTGATATCGTGGCGGGGTGATATTGGGGACTGGGGTGATATCGGGTGGGGATGATATCGGGGTGGGGGTGATATTGGTATGGGGTGATATCGGAAGGGGGTGATATCGGGGTAGGGTGATATCTGGGAGGGGGGATATCGTGGAGGGAGTGATATCGGGGAGGGGGGTGATATCGGGGAGGGGAGTTATATCGGGGTGGGGGTGATATCGGGTTGGGGTAATATCAGGGGTGGGGGTGATATCGGGGAGGGGGATATCGAGGGGCAGGGTGATATCGGGGTGGGGGTGATATCGGGGGTGTGGGTAATATCCGGGGTGGGGGTGATATCTGGGTGGGGCTGATATCGTGGAGGGGGTGATATTGGGGTGTGGGTGATATCGGGTTGGGGTGATAACATGGAGGGGTGATGTCGGGGTGGTGGTGATATCGGGGGATGGTGATATCTGGCAGGCGGTGATATCAGGGTAGGGATGTTATCGGGTTGGTGTTGATATCGGGGGAGAGGGTGATATCGGGGAGGGGGTGATATCGGGGTGAGGGTGATATAGGGGAGGGGGTGATATCGGAAAGGGGGTGATATCGGGGATG